>NW_027192833.1:300000-430369 GCF_949987515.2 Delphinus delphis
TTCCTCCCCTGGTACTCGGGTGCAACATTCCAGATGCTTTACTAACACTCTCCCCACTTGGAGAGTCAGTCCCTTTAACCTCCTGTTTGGCCCAGTTTGCAATTTCTGCGGAAGATGAACAGGAATAGCGAAAACCAATGAGAGGCTAGCTGGAGGTGTCTGGATGGGCAAATTTAACTCTCATTTCCCACCAGGAAGAGGAATGAACCAAAGGCTCAGCATGCCAGGCCGGAACCTGATTAGGGCCTGAAGCCATCCTGCGGTGTTGCGGCCAGGTCACAAGAAAGCGAGTTGAAGAAAGGAGCTCAGGGGCACTGTAATTCACAAACCTGCAGAGTTATAAATGACAGCTATCGTCCAAAAATAGACTGAAGTAAGGCTGCCAAGAGGACTTGAAAGCGGGGCAGAATTGCAGGAAACTGATTTCAGGAGGTAGACTGGAATTGCATTGAAAGCATAGGAAAAGAGGCAGAACGTCCACAATGATGCACTTGGCCAAAAAGGGCGTATGCGTTTTTTCCTGAATATATTCAGGAAAAAACGCATACGCCCTTTTTGGCCAACCAAGCAAGCTTGCAAAGGAAATCTGCACTACAATGAAGTCTCACTTCCCCCCGGTCAAAAGGGCCATCTGAAAAAAGTGTAAAATCCAGAAAGGCAAGACAGGCCATGGAGAACTGGGAGCCTTGTTATGCTGATGGGCGGGATGTAAATTGCCAACAGACACTCGGGAGAAGTGTATGGTGTTTCCTGAAACATCTAAAAAACAAAGCAACAGAGCCTAGGGCACTGCCACTTATGGTCCTATAGCCTAGGGAAATTAAAATCAAAAAGACACAGCCACCCCAAAGTTTGGGACGCCTCTGTTTACAAGAACCTCGTTTACAGTACAAGTTCAACATCGCAGAAAGTGAAAAATGGATAAAGAAGTTGTGGTATTTACTTACAAAGCAATATCACTCAGCAATGAAATCTATGTCATCAGGCCCTTAGCATCACAATGAGTGGATTCAGGTATGATGATTCTAACTGAAATAAGTCACACAGAAAAAGAAACATCATAAGATATCAGTAATACACGGAATGTAAACTTGGCTACACAGGAACTGAATTACAGAACAGAACAGGGTCTCAAATTTAGAAAACCAACTTATGCTTGCTTAAGGGTAAAGGTGAGCTGGGGTGCTGCATAAAACCAGAGATTGAAATGAGCACAGATAAAGTTCCTTAAGTCAAATATGGAATAGACAAGAGCTACTCCTTGCTCAACGAAATGGACTCAACACCGCATATTAAACGCCTAAGAATGTACCTGACTAGTAAGTATCGTAAAACCTATGGATTGCTATGTCTCCAAAAGAGAATCAAGCATGTGTACAGGGGCATAAACGCAGCAGTGATAGGATTGGAGAGGTTCGGTGAGCAAATGAAGACCCTTTGAAGTCATATTGCATGGTACCCATTACACGGGTCTCAACTCTCCAGGTTTAAGGTATTCTTCCTTCAGCTAAAACATGCATGTGGAACCCAAGTATGATCAACCATGTGAATGGGAGACGTGTTCAAATATGTCTCAGTTTTCCTCCCCTGGTACTCGGGTGCAACATTCCAGACGCTTTACTAACACTCTCCCCACTTGGAGAGTCAGCGCCTTTAACCTCCTGTTTGGCCCAGTTTGCAATTTCTGCGGAAGATGAACAGGAATAGCGAGAACCAATGAGAGGCTAGCTGGAGGTGTCTGGACGGGCAAATTTAACTCTCATTTCCCACCAGGAAGAGGAAATAACCAAAGGCTCAGCGTGCCGTGCCGGAACCAGATTAGGGCCTGAAGCCATCCTGCGGTGTTGCGGCCAGCTCAAAAGAAAGCGAGTTGAAGAAAGGAGCTCAGGGGCACTGTAATTCACAAACCTGCAGAGTTATAAATGACAGCTATCGTCCAAAAATAGACTGAAGTAAGGCTGCCAAGAGGACTTGAAAGCGGGGCAGAATTGCAGGAAACCGATTTCAGGAGGTAGACTGGAATTGCATTGAAAGCATAGGAAAAGAGGCAGAACGTCCACAATGATGCACTTGGCCAAAAAGGGCGTATGCGTTTTTTCCTGAATATATTCAGGAAAAAACGCATACGCCCTTTTTGGCCAACCAAGCAAGCTTGCAAAGGAAATCTGCACTACAATGAAGTCTCACTTCCCCCCGGTCAAAAGGGCCATCTGAAAAAAGTGTAAAATCCAGAAAGGCAGGACAGGCCATGGAGAACTGGGAGCCTTGTTATGCTGATGGGCGGGATGTAAATTGCCAACAGACACTCGGGAGAAGTGTATGGTGTTTCCTGAAACATCTAAAAAACAAAGCAACAGAGCCTAGGGCACTGCCACTTATGGTCCTATAGCTTAGGGAAATTAAAATCAAAAAGACACAGCCACCCCAAAGTTTGGGACGCCTCTGTTTACAAGAACCTCGTTTACAGTACAAGTGCAACATCGCAGAAAGTGAAAAATGGATAAAGAAGTTGTGGTATTTACTTACAAAGCAATATCACTCAGCAATGAAATCTATGTCATTAGGCCCTTAGCATCACAATGAGTGGATTCAGGTATGATGATTCTAACTGAAATAAGTCACACAGAAAAAGAAACATCATAAGATATCAGTAATACACGGAATGTAAACTTGGCTACACAGGAACTGAATTACAGAACAGAACAGGGTCTCAAATTTAGAAAACCAACTTATGCTTGCTTAAGGGTAAAGGTGAGTTGGGGTGCTGCATAAAACCAGAGATTGAAATGAGCACAGATAAAGTTCCTTAAGTCAAATATGGAATAGACAAGAGCTACTCCTTGCTCAACGAAATGGACTCAACACCGCATATTAAACGCCTAAGAATGTACCTGACTAGTAAGTATCGTAAAACCTATGGATTGCTATGTCTCCAAAAGAGAATCAAGCATGTGTACAGGGGCATAAACGCAGCAGTGATAGGATTGGAGAGGTTCGGTGAGCAAATGAAGACCCTTTGAAGTCATATTGCATGGTACCCATTACACGGGTCTTAACTCTCCAGGTTTAAGGTATTCTTCCTTCAGCTAAAACATGCATGTGGAACCCAAGTATGATCAACCATGTGAATGGGAGACGTGTTCAAATATGTCTCAGTTTTCCTCCCCTGGTACTCGGGTGCAACATTCCAGACGCTTTACTAACACTCTCCCCACTTGGAGAGTCAGCGCCTTTAACCTCCTGTTTGGCCCAGTTTGCAATTTCTGCGGAAGATGAACAGGAATAGCGAGAACCAATGAGAGGCTAGCTGTAGGTGTCTGGACGGGCAAATTTAACTCTCATTTCCCACCAGGAAGAGGAAATAACCAAAGGCTCAGCGTGCCGTACCGGAACCAGATTAGGGCCTGAAGCCATCCTGCGGTGTTGCGGCCAGGTCACAAGAAAGCGAGTTGAAGAAAGGAGCTCAGGGGCACTGTAATTCACAAACCTGCAGAGTTATAAATGACAGCTATCGTCCAAAAATAGACTGAAGTAAGGCTGCCAAGAGGACTTGAAAGCGGGGCAGAATTGCAGGAAACCGATTTCAGGAGGTAGACTGGAATTGCATTGAAAGCATAGGAAAAGAGGCAGAACGTCCACAATGATGCACTTGGCCAAAAAGGGCGTATGCGTTTTTTCCTGAATATATTCAGGAAAAAACGCATACGCCCTTTTTGGCCAACCAAGCAAGCTTGCAAAGGAAATCTGCACTACAATGAAGTCTCACTTCCCCCCGGTCAAAAGGGCCATCTGAAAAAAGTGTAAAATCCAGAAAGGCAGGACAGGCCATGGAGAACTGGGAGCCTTGTTATGCTGATGGGCGGGATGTAAATTGCCAACAGACACTCGGGAGAAGTGTATGGTGTTTCCTGAAACATCTAAAAAACAAAGCAACAGAGCCTAGGGCACTGCCACTTATGGTCCTATAGCTTAGGGAAATTAAAATCAAAAAGACACAGCCACCCCAAAGTTTGGGACGCCTCTGTTTACAAGAACCTCGTTTACAGTACAAGTGCAACATCGCAGAAAGTGAAAAATGGATAAAGAAGTTGTGGTATTTACTTACAAAGCAATATCACTCAGCAATGAAATCTATGTCATCAGGCCCTTAGCAGCACAATGAGTGGATTCAGGTATGATGATTCTAACTGAAATAAGTCACACAGAAAAAGAAACATCATAAGATATCAGTAATACACGGAATGGAAACTTGGCTACACAGGAACTGAATTACAGAACAGAACATGGTCTCAAATTTAGAAAAACAACTTATGCTTGCTTAAGGGTAAAGGTGAGTTGGGGTGCTGCATAAAACCAGAGATTGAAATGAGCACAGATAAAGTTCCTTAAGCCAAATATGGAATAGACAAGAGCTACTCCTTGCTCAACGAAATGGACTCAACACCACATATTAAACGCCTAAGAATGTACCTGACTTGTAATATCTTAAAACCTGTGGATTGCTATGTCTCCGAAAGAGAATCAAGCATGTGTACAGGGGCATAAACGCAGCAGTGATAGGATTGGAGAGGTGTGGTGAGCAAATGAAGACCCTTTGAAGTCATATTGCATGGTACCCATTCCACGGGTTTCAACTACCCAGGTTTAAGGTATTCTTCCTTCAGCTAAAACATGCATGTGGAACCTAGAGTATGATCAACCATGTGATCGGGAGACGTGTTCAAATATGTCTCAGTTTTCCTCCCCTGGTACTCGGGTGCAACATTCCAGATGCTTTACTAACACTCTCCCCACTTGGAGAGTCAGTCCCTTTAACCTCCTGTTTGGCCCAGTTTGCAATTTCTGCGGAAGATGAACAGGAATAGCGAAAACCAATGAGAGGCTAGCTGGAGGTGTCTGGATGGGCAAATTTAACTCTCATTTCCAACCAGGAAGAGGAATGAACCAAAGGCTCAGCATGCCAGGCCGGAACCTGATTAGGGCCTGAAGCCATCCTGCGGTGTTGCGGCCAGGTCACAAGAAAGCGAGTTGAAGAAAGGAGCTCAGGGGCACTGTAATTCACAAACCTGCAGAGTTATAAATGACAGCTATCGTCCAAAAATAGACTGAAGTAAGGCTGCCAAGAGGACTTGAAAGCGGGGCAGAATTGCAGGAAACTGATTTCAGGAGGTAGACTGGAATTGCATTGAAAGCATAGGAAAAGAGGCAGAACGTCCACAATGATGCACTTGGCCAAAAAGGGCGTATGCGTTTTTTCCTGAATATATTCAGGAAAAAACGCATACGCCCTTTTTGGCCAACCAAGCAAGCTTGCAAAGGAAATCTGCACTACAATGAAGTCTCACTTCCCCCCGGTCAAAAGGGCCATCTGAAAAAAGTGTAAAATCCAGAAAGGCAAGACAGGCCATGGAGAACTGGGAGCCTTGTTATGCTGATGGGCGGGATGTAAATTGCCAACAGACACTCGGGAGAAGTGTATGGTGTTTCCTGAAACATCTAAAAAACAAAGCAACAGAGCCTAGGGCACTGCCACTTATGGTCCTATAGCCTAGGGAAATTAAAATCAAAAAGACACAGCCACCCCAAAGTTTGGGACGCCTCTGTTTACAAGAACCTCGTTTACAGTACAAGTTCAACATCGCAGAAAGTGAAAAATGGATAAAGAAGTTGTGGTATTTACTTACAAAGCAATATCACTCAGCAATGAAATCTATGTCATCAGGCCCTTAGCATCACAATGAGTGGATTCAGGTATGATGATTCTAACTGAAATAAGTCACACAGAAAAAGAAACATCATAAGATATCAGTAATACACGGAATGTAAACTTGGCTACACAGGAACTGAATTACAGAACAGAACAGGGTCTCAAATTTAGAAAACCAACTTATGCTTGCTTAAGGGTAAAGGTGAGCTGGGGTGCTGCATAAAACCAGAGATTGAAATGAGCACAGATAAAGTTCCTTAAGTCAAATATGGAATAGACAAGAGCTACTCCTTGCTCAACGAAATGGACTCAACACCGCATATTAAACGCCTAAGAATGTACCTGACTAGTAAGTATCGTAAAACCTATGGATTGCTATGTCTCCAAAAGAGAATCAAGCATGTGTACAGGGGCATAAACGCAGCAGTGATAGGATTGGAGAGGTTCGGTGAGCAAATGAAGACCCTTTGAAGTCATATTGCATGGTACCCATTACACGGGTCTCAACTCTCCAGGTTTAAGGTATTCTTCCTTCAGCTAAAACATGCATGTGGAACCCAAGTATGATCAACCATGTGAATGGGAGACGTGTTCAAATATGTCTCAGTTTTCCTCCCCTGGTACTCGGGTGCAACATTCCAGACGCTTTACTAACACTCTCCCCACTTGGAGAGTCAGCGCCTTTAACCTCCTGTTTGGCCCAGTTTGCAATTTCTGCGGAAGATGAACAGGAATAGCGAGAACCAATGAGAGGCTAGCTGGAGGTGTCTGGACGGGCAAATTTAACTCTCATTTCCCACCAGGAAGAGGAAATAACCAAAGGCTCAGCGTGCCGTGCCGGAACCAGATTAGGGCCTGAAGCCATCCTGCGGTGTTGCGGCCAGCTCAAAAGAAAGCGAGTTGAAGAAAGGAGCTCAGGGGCACTGTAATTCACAAACCTGCAGAGTTATAAATGACAGCTATCGTCCAAAAATAGACTGAAGTAAGGCTGCCAAGAGGACTTGAAAGCGGGGCAGAATTGCAGGAAACCGATTTCAGGAGGTAGACTGGAATTGCATTGAAAGCATAGGAAAAGAGGCAGAACGTCCACAATGATGCACTTGGCCAAAAAGGGCGTATGCGTTTTTTCCTGAATATATTCAGGAAAAAACGCATACGCCCTTTTTGGCCAACCAAGCAAGCTTGCAAAGGAAATCTGCACTACAATGAAGTCTCACTTCCCCCCGGTCAAAAGGGCCATCTGAAAAAAGTGTAAAATCCAGAAAGGCAGGACAGGCCATGGAGAACTGGGAGCCTTGTTATGCTGATGGGCGGGATGTAAATTGCCAACAGACACTTGGGAGAAGTGTATGGTGTTTCCTGAAACATCTAAAAAACAAAGCAACAGAGCCTAGGGCACTGCCACTTATGGTCCTATAGCTTAGGGAAATTAAAATCAAAAAGACACAGCCACCCCAAAGTTTGGGACGCCTCTGTTTACAAGAACCTCGTTTACAGTACAAGTGCAACATCGCAGAAAGTGAAAAATGGATAAAGAAGTTGTGGTATTTACTTACAAAGCAATATCACTCAGCAATGAAATCTATGTCATTAGGCCCTTAGCATCACAATGAGTGGATTCAGGTATGATGATTCTAACTGAAATAAGTCACACAGAAAAAGAAACATCATAAGATATCAGTAATACACGGAATGTAAACTTGGCTACACAGGAACTGAATTACAGAACAGAACAGTGTCTCAAATTTAGAAAAACAACTTATGCTTGCTTAAGGGTAAAGGTGAGTTGGGGTGCTGCATAAAACCAGAGATTGAAATAAGCACAGATAAAGTTCCTTAAGCCAAATATGGAATAGACAAGAGCTACTCCTTGCTCAACGAAATGGACTCAACACCCCATATTAAACGCCTAAGAATGTACCTGACTAGTAAGTATCTTAAAACCTATGGATTGCTATGTCTCCGAAAGAGAATCAAGCATGTGTACAGGGGCATAAACGCAGCAGTGATAGGATTGGAGAGGTTCGGTGAGCAAATGAAGTCCCTTTGAAGTCATATTGCATGGTACCCATTCCACGGGTTTCAACTACCCAGTTTTAAGGTATTCTTCCTTCAGCTAAAACATGCATGTGGAACCTAGAGTATGATCAACCATGTGATCGGGAGACGTGTTCAAATATGTCTCAGTTTTCCTCCCCTGGTACTCGGGTGCAACATTCCAGACGCTTTACTAACACTCTCCCCACTTGGAGAGTCAGTCCCTTTAACCTCCTGTTTGGCCCAGTTTGCAATTTCTGCGGAAGATGAACAGGAATAGCGAGAACCAATGAGAGGCTAGCTGGAGGTGTCTGGACGGGCAAATTTAACTCTCATTTCCCACCAGGAAGAGGAATTAACCAAAGGCTCAGCATGCCGGGCCGGAACCAGATTAGGGCCTGAAGCCATCCTGCGGTGTTGCGGCCAGCTCAAAAGAAAGCGATTTGAAGAAAGGAGCTCAGGGGCACTGTAATTCACAAACCTGCAGAGTTATAAATGACAGCTATCGTCCAAAAATAGACTGAAGTAAGGCTGCCAAGAGGACTTGAAAGCGGGGCAGAATTGCAGGAAACCGATTTCAGGAGGTAGACTGGAATTGCAATGAAAGCATAGGAAAAGAGGCAGAACGTCCACAATGATGCACTTGGCTAAAAAGGGCGTATGCGTTTTTTCCTGAATATATTCAGGAAAAAACGCATACGCCCTTTTTGGCCAACCAAGCAAGCTTGCAAAGGAAATCTGCACTACAATGAAGTCTCACTTCCCCCCGGTCAAAAGGGCCATCTGAAAAAAGTGTAAAATCCAGAAAGGCAGGACAGGCCATGGAGAACTGGGAGCCTTGTTATGCTGATGGGCGGGATGTAATTGCCAACAGACACCCGGGAGAAGTGTATGGTGTTTTCTGAAACATCTAAAAAACAAAGCAACAGAACCTAGGGCACTTCCACTTATGGTCCTATAGCTTAGGGAAATTAAAATCAAAAAGACACAGCCACCCCAAAGTTTAGAACGGCTCTGTTTACAAGAACCTCGTTTACAGTACAAGTTCAACATCGCAGAAAGTGAAAAATGGATAAAGAAGTTGTGGTATTTACTTACAAAGCAATATCACTCAGCAATGAAATCTGTGTCATCAGGCCCTTAGCAGCACAATGAGTGGATTCAGGTATGATGATTCTAACTGAAATAAGTCACACAGAAAAAGAAACATCATAAGATATCACTAATACGTGGAATGTAAACTTGGCTACACAGGAACTGAATTACAGAACAGAACAGGGTCTCAAATTTAGAAAACCAACTTATGCTTGCTTAAGGGTAAAGGTGAGTTGGGGTGCTGCATAAAACCAGAGATTGAAATGAGCACAGATAAAGTTCCTTAAGTCAAATATGGAATAGACAAGAGCTACTCCTTGCTCAACGAAATGGACTCAACACCGCATATTAAACGCCTAAGAATGTACCTGACTAGTAATTATCGTAAAACCTATGGATTGCTATGTCTCCAAAAGAGAATCAAGCATGTGTACAGGGGCATAAACGCAGCAGTGATAGGATTGGAGAGGTTCGGTGAGCAAATGAAGACCCTTTGAAGTCATATTGCATGGTACCCATTACACGGGTCTCAACTCTCCAGGTTTAAGGTATTCTTCCTTCAGCTAAAACATGCATGTGGAACCCAAGTATGATCAACCATGTGAACGGGAGACGTGTTCAAATATGTCTCAGTTTTCCTCCCCTGGTACTCGGGTGCAACATTCCAGACGCTTTACTAACACTCTCCCCACTTGGAGAGTCAGCGTCTTTAAACTCCTGTTTGGCCCAGTTTGCAATTTCTGCGGAAGATGAACAGGAATAGCGAGAACCAATGAGAGGCTAGCTGGAGGTGTCTGGACGGGCAAATTTAACTCTCATTTCCCACCAGGAAGAGGAAATAACCAAAGGCTCAGCGTGCCGTACCAGAACAAGATTAGGGCCTGAAGCCATCCTGCGGTGTTGCGGCCAGCTCAAAAGAAACCGAGTTGAAGAAAAGAGCTCAGGGGCACTGTAATGCACAAACCTGCAGAGTTATAAATGACAGCTATCGTCCAAAAATATACTGAAGTAAGGCTGCCAAGAGGACTTGAAAGCGGGGCAGAATTGCAGGAAACCGATTTCAGGAGGTAGACTGGAATTGCATTGAAAGCATAGGAAAAGAGGCAGAACGTCCACAATGATGCACTTGGCCAAAAAGGGCGTATGCGTTTTTTCCTGAATATATTCAGGAAAAAACGCATACGCCCTTTTTGGCCAACCAAGCAAGCTTGCAAAGGAAATCTGCACTACAATGAAGTCTCACTTCCCCCCGGTCAAAAGGGCCATCTGAAAAAAGTGTAAAATCCAGAAAGGCAGGACAGGCCATGGAGAACTGGGAGCCTTGTTATGCTGATGGGCGGGATGTAAATTGCCAACAGACACTCGGGAGAAGTGTATGGTGTTTCCTGAAACATCTAAAAAACAAAGCAACAGAGCCTAGGGCACTGCCACTTATGGTCCTATAGCTTAGGGAAATTAAAATCAAAAAGACACAGCCACCCCAAAGTTTGGGACGCCTCTGTTTACAAGAACCTCGTTTACAGTACAAGTGCAACATCGCAGAAAGTGAAAAATGGATAAAGAAGTTGTGGTATTTACTTACAAAGCAATATCACTCAGCAATAAAATCTATGTCATCAGGCCCTTAGCATCACAATGAGTGGATTCAGGTATGATGATTCTAACTGAAATAAGTCACACAGAAAAAGAAACATCATAAGATATCAGTAATACACGGAATGGAAACTTGGCTACACAGGAACTGAATTACAGAACAGAACAGGGTCTCAAATTTAGAAAAACAACTTATGCTTGCTTAAGGGTAAAGGTGAGTTGGGGTGCTGCATAAAACCAGAGATTGAAATGAGCACAGATAAAGTTCCTTAAGCCAAATATGGAATAGACAAGAGCTACTCCTTGCTCAACGAAATGGACTCAACACCCCATATTAAACGCCTAAGAATGTACCTGACTAGTAAGTATCTTAAAACCTATGGATTGCTATGTCTCCGAAAGAGAATCAAGCATGTGTACAGGGGCATAAACGCAGCAGTGATAGGATTGGAGAGGTTTGGTGAGCAAATGAAGACCGTTTGAAGTCATATTGCATGGTACCCATTACACGGGTCTTAACTTTCCAGGTTTAAGATATTCTTCCTTCAGCTAAAACATGCATGTGGAACCCAAGTATGATCAACCATGTGAACGGGAGACGTGTTCAAATATGTCTCAGTTTTCCTCCCCTGGTACTCGGGTGCAACATTCCAGACGCTTTACTAACACTCTCCCCACTTGGAGAGTCAGTCCCTTTAACCTCCTGTTTGGCCCAGTTTGCAATTTCTGCGGAAGATGAACAGGAATAGCGAGAACCAATGAGAGACTAGCTGGAGGTGTCTGGACGGGCAAATTTAACTCTCATTTCCCACCAGGAAGAGGAAATAACCAAAGGCTCAGCGTGCCATGCCGGAACCAGATTAGGGCCTGAAGCCATCCTGCGGTGTTGCGGCCAGGTCACAAGAAAGCGAGTTGAAGAAAGGAGCTCAGGGGCACTGTAATTCACAAACCTGCAGAGTTATAAATGACAGCTATCGTCCAAAAATAGACTGAAGTAAGGCTGCCAAGAGGACTTGAAAGCGGGGCAGAATTGCAGGAAACCGATTTCAGGAGGTAGACTGGAATTGCATTGAAAGCATAGGAAAAGAGGCAGAACGTCCACAATGATGCACTTGGCCAAAAAGGGCGTATGCGTTTTTTCCTGAATATATTCAGGAAAAAACGCATACGCCCTTTTTGGCCAACCAAGCAAGCTTGCAAAGGAAATCTGCACTACAATGAAGTCTCACTTCCCCCCGGTCAAAAGGGCCATCTGAAAAAAGTGTAAAATCCAGAAAGGCAGGACAGGCCATGGAGAACTGGGAGCCTTGTTATGCTGATGGGCGGGATATAAATTGCCAACAGACACTCGGGAGAAGTGTATGGTGTTTCCTGAAACATCTAAAAAACAAAGCAACAGAGCCTAGGGCACTGCCACTTATGGTCCTATAGTTTAGGGAAATTAAAATCAAAAAGACACAGCCAGCCCAAAGTTTGGGACGGCTCTGTTTACAAGAACCTCGTTTACAGTACAAGTTCAACATCGCAGAAAGTGAAAAATGGATAAAGAAGTTGTGGTATTTACTTACAAAGCAATATCACTCAGCAATGAAATCTGTGTCATCAGGCCCTTAGCAGCACAATGAGTGGATTCAGGTATGATGATTCTAACTGAAATAAGTCACACAGAAAAACAAACATCATAAGATATCAGTAATACACGGAATGTAAACTTGGCTACACAGGAACTGAATTACAGAACAGAACAGGGTCTCAAATTTAGAAAACCAACTCATGCTTGCTTAAGGGTAAAGGTGAGTTGGGGTGCTGCATAAAACCAGAGATTGAAATGAGCACAGATAAAGTTCCTTAAGTCAAATATGGAATAGACAAGAGCCACTCCTTGCTCAACAAATTGGACTCAACACCCCATATTAAAAGCCTAAGAATGTACCTGACTAGTAAGTATCTTAAAACCTATGGATTGCTATGTCTCCGAAAGAGAATCAAGCATGTGTACAGGGGCATAAACGCAGCAGTGATAGGATTGGAGAGGTTCGGTGAGCAAATGAAGACCCTTAGAAGTCATATTGCATGGTACCCATTACACGGGTCTTAACTCTCCAGGTTTAAGGTATTCTTCCTTCAGCTAAAACATGCATGTGGAACCCAAGTATGATCAACCATGTGAACGGGAGACGTGTTCAAATATGTCTCAGTTTTCCTCCCCTGGTACTCGGGTGCAACATTCCAGACGCTTTACTAACACTCTCCCCACTTGGAGAGTCAGCGCCTTTAACCTCCTGTTTGCCCCAGTTTGCAATTTCTGCGGAAGATGAAGAGGAATAGCGAGAACCAATGAGAGGCTAGCTGGAGGTGTCTGGACGGGCAAATTTAACTCTCATTTCCCACCAGGAAGAGGAAATAACCAAAGGCTCAGCGTGCCGTGCCGGAACCAGATTAGGGCCTGAAGCCATCCTGCGGTGTTGCGGCCAGCTCAAAAGAAAGCGAGTTGAAGAAAGGAGCTCAGGGGCACTGTAATTCACAAACCTGCAGAGTTATAAATGACAGCTATCGTCCAAAAATAGACTGAAGTAAGGCTGCCAAGAGGACTTGAAAGCGGGGCAAAATTGCAGGAAACCGATTGCAGGAGGTAGACTGGAATTGCATTGAAAGCATAGGAAAAGAGGCAGAACGTCCACAATGATGCACTTGGCCAAAAAGGGCGTATGCGTTTTTTCCTGAATATATTCAGGAAAAAACGCATACGCCCTTTTTGGCCAACCAAGCAAGCTTGCAAAGGAAATCTGCACTACAATGAAGTCTCACTTCCCCCCGGTCAAAAGGGCCATCTGAAAAAAGTGTAAAATCCAGAAAGGCAGGACAGGCCATGGAGAACTGGGAGCCTTGTTATGCTGATGGGCGGGATGTAAATTGCCAACAGACACTCGGGAGAAGTGTATGGTGTTTCCTGAAACATCTAAAAAACAAAGCAACAGAGCCTAGGGCACTGCCACTTATGGTCCTATAGCTTAGGGAAATTAAAATCAAAAAGACACAGCCACCCCAAAGTTTGGGATGCCTCTGTTTACAAGAACCTCGTTTACAGTACAAGTTCAACATCGCAGAAAGTGAAAAATGGATAAAGAAGTTGTGGTATTTACTTACAAAGCAATATCACTCAGCAATGAAATCTATGTCATCAGGCCCTTAGCATCACAATGAGTGGATTCAGGTATGATGATTCTAACTGAAATAAGTCACACAGAAAAAGAAACATCATAAGATATCACTAATACACGGAATGTAAACTTGGCTACAAAGGAACTGAATTACAGAACAGAACAGGGTCTCAAATTTAGAAAACCAACTTATGCTTGCTAAAGGGTAAAGGTGAGTTGGGGTGCTGCATAAAACCAGAGATTGAAATGAGCACAGATAAAGTTCCTTAAGTCAAATATGGAATAGACAAGAGCTACTCCTTGCTCAACGAAATGGACTCAACAGCGCATATTAAACGCCTAAGAATGTACCTGACTAGTAATTATCGTAAAACCTATGGATTGCTATGTCTCCAAAAGAGAATCAAGCATGTGTACAGGGGCATAAACGCAGCAGTGATAGGATTGGAGAGGTTCGGTGAGCAAATGAAGACCCTTTGAAGTCATATTGCATGGTACCCATTACACGGGTCTCAACTCTCCAGGTTTAAGGTATTCTTCCTTCAGCTAAAACATGCATGTGGAACCCAAGTATGATCAACCATGTGAACGGGAGACGTGTTCAAATATGTCTCAGTTTTCTTCCCCTGGTACTCGGGTGCAACATTCCAGACGCTTTACTAACACTCTCCCCACTTGGAGAGTCAGCGCCTTTAACCTCCTGTTTGGCCCAGTTTGCAATTTCTGCGGAAGATGAACAGGAATAGCGAGAACCAATGAGAGGCTAGCTGGAGGTGTCTGGACGGGCAAATTTAACTCTCATTTCCCACCAGGAAGAGGAAATAACCAAAGGCTCAGCGTGCCGTACCGGAACCAGATTAGGGCCTGAAGCCATTCTGCGGTGTTGCGGCCAGGTCACAAGAAAGCGAGTTGAAGAAAGGAGCTCAGGGGCACTGTAATTCACTAACCTGCAGAGTTATAAATGACAGCTATCGTCCAAAAATAGACTGAAGTAAGGCTGCCAAGAGGACTTGAAAGCGGGGCAGAATTGCAGGAAACCGATTTCAGGAGGCAGACTGGAATTGCATTGCAAGCATAGGAAAAGAGGCAGAACGTCCACAATGATGCACTTGGCCAAAAAGGGCGTATGCGTTTTTTCCTGAATATATTCAGGAAAAAACGCATACGCCCTTTTTGGCCAACCAAGCAAGCTTGCAAAGGAAATCTGCACTACAATGAAGTCTCACTTCCCCCCGGTCAAAAGGGCCATCTGAAAAAAGTGTAAAATCCAGAAAGGCAGGACAGGCCATGGAGAACTGGGAGCCTTGTTATGCTGATGGGCGGGATGTAAATTGCCAACAGACACTCGGGAGAAGTGTATGGTGTTTCCTGAAACATCTAAAAAACAAAGCAACAGAGCCTAGGGCACTGCCACTTATGGTCCTATAGCTTAGGGAAATTAAAATCAAAAAGACACAGCCACCCCAAAGTTTGGGACGGCTCTGTTTACAAGAACCTCGTTTACAGTACAAGTTCAACATCGCAGAAAGTGAAAAATGGATAAAGAAGTTGTGGTATTTACTTACAAAGCAATATCACTCAGCAATGAAATCTGTGTCATCAGGCCCTTAGCAGCACAATGAGTGGATTCAGGTATGATGATTCTAACTGAAATAAGTCACACAGAAAAAGAAACATCATAAGATATCAGTAATACACGGAATGTAAACTTGGCTACACAGGAACTGAATTACAGAACAGAACAGGGTCTCAAATTTAGAAAACCAACTTATGCTTCCTTAAGGGTAAAGGTGAGTTGGGGTGCTGCATAAAACCAGAGATTGAAATGAGCACAGATAAAGTTCCTTAAGTCAAATATGGAATAGACAAGAGCTACTCCTTGCTCAACGAAATGGACTCAACACCGCATATTAAACGCCTAAGAATGTACCTGACTAGTAAGTATCTTAAAAACCTATGGATTGCTATGTCTCCGAAAGAGAATCAAGCATGTGTACAGGGGCATAAACGCAGCAGTGATAGGATTGGAGAGGTTCGGTGAGCAAATGAAGACCCTTTGAAGTCATATTGCATGGTACCCATTACACGGGTCTTAACTCTCCAGGTTTAAGGTATTCTTCCTTCAGCTAAAACATGCATGTGGAACCCAAGTATGATCAACCATGTGAACGGGAGACGTGTTCAAATATGTCTCAGTTTTCCTCCCCTGGTACTCGGGTGCAACATTCCAGACGCTTTACTAACACTCTCCCCACTTGGAGAGTCAGCGCCTTTAACCTCCTGTTTGGCCCAGTTTGCAATTTCTGCGGAAGATGAACAGGAATAGCGAGAACCAATGAGAGGCTAGCTGGAGGTGTCTGGACGGGCAAATTTAACTCTCATTTCCCACCAGGAAGAGGAAATAATCAAAGGCTCAGCGTGCCATGCCCGAACCAGATTAGGGCCTGAAGCCATCCTGCGGTGTTGCGGCCAGGTCACAAGAAAGCGAGTTGAAGAAAGGAGCTCAGGGGCACTGTAATTCACAAACCTGCAGAGTTATAAATGACAGCTATCGTCCAAAAATAGACTGAAGTAAGGCTGCCAAGAGGACTTGAAAGCGGGGCAGAATTGCAGGAAACCGATTTCAGGAGGTAGACTGGAATTGCATTGAAAGCATAGGAAAAGAGGCAGAACGTCCACAATGACGCACTTGGCCAAAAAGGGCGTATGCGTTTTTTCCTGAATATATTCAGGAAAAAACGCATACGCCCTTTTTGGCCAACCAAGCAAGCTTGCAAAGGAAATCTGCACTACAATGAAGTCTCACTTCCCCCCGGTCAAAAGGGCCATCTGAAAAAAGTGTAAAATCCAGAAAGGCAGGACAGGCCATGGAGAACTGGGAGCCTTGTTATGCTGATGGGCGGGATGTAAATTGCCAAAAACTACTCGGGAGAAGTGTATGGTGTTTCCTGAAACATCTAAAAAACAAAGCAACAGAACCTAGGGCACTTCCACTTATGGTCCTATAGCTTAGGGAAATTAAAATCAAAAAGACACAGCCACCCCAAAGTTTGGAACGGCTCTGTTTACAAGAACCTCATTTACATTACAAGTTCAACATCGCAGAAAGTGAAAAATGGATAAAGAAGTTGTGGTATTTACTTACAAAGCAATATCACTCAGCAATGAAATCTGTGTCATCAGGCCCGTAGCAGCACAATGAGTGGATTCAGGTATGATGATTCTAACAGAAGTAAGTCACACAGAAAAAGAAACATCATAAGATATCAGTAATACACGGAATGTAAACTTGGCTACACAGGAACTGAATTACAGAACAGAACAGGGACTCAAATTTAGAAAACCAACTTATGCTTGCTTAAGGGTAAAGGTGAGTTGGGGTGCTGCATAAAACCAGAGATTGAAATGAGCACAGATAAAGTTCCTTAAGTCAAATATGGAATAGACAAGAGCTACTCCTTGCTCAACGAAATGGACTCAACACCGCATATTAAACGCCTAAGAATGTACCTGACTAGTAAGTATCTTAAAACCTATGGATTGCTATGTCTCTGAAAGAGAATCAAGCATGTGTACAGGGGCATAAACGCAGCAGTGATAGGATTGGAGAGGTTCGGTGAGCAAATGAAGACCCTTTGAAGTCATATTGCATGGTACCCATTACACGGGTTTCAACTACACAGGTTTTAGGTATTCTTCCTTCAGCTAAAACATGCATGTGGAACCCAAGTTTGATCAACCATGTGAACGGGAGACGTGTTGAAATATGTCTCAGTTTTCCTCCCCTGGTACTCGGGTGCAACATTCCAGACGCTTTACTAACACTCTCCCCACTTGGAGAGTCAGCGCCTTTAACCTCCTGTTTGGCCCAGTTTGCAATTTCTGCGGAAGATGAACAGGAATAGCGAGAACCAATGAGAGGCTAGCTGGAGGTGTCTGGACGGGCAAATTTAACTCTCATTTCCCACCAGGAAGAGGAAATAACCAAAGGCTCAGCATGCCGTACCGGAACCAGATTAGGGCCTGAAGCCATCCTGCAGTGTTGCGGCCAGCTCAAAAGAAAGCGAGTTGAACAATGGAGCTTAGGGGCACTGTAATTCACAAACCTGCAGAGTTATAAATGACAGCTATCGTCCAAAAATATACTGAAGTAAGGCTGCCAAGAGGACTTGAAAGCGGGGCAGAATTGCAGGAAACCGATTTCAGGAGGTAGACTGGAATTGCATTGAAAGCATAGGAAAAGAGGCAGAACGTCCACAATGATGCACTTGGCCAAAAAGGGCGTATGCGTTTTTTCCTGAATATATTCAGGAAAAAACGCATACGCCCTTTTTGGCCAACCAAGCAAGCTTGCAAAGGAAATCTGCACTACAATGAAGTCTCACTTCCCCCCGGTCAAAAGGGCCATCTGAAAAAAGTGTAAAATCCAGAAAGGCAGGACAGGCCATGGAGAACTGGGAGCCTTGTTATGCTGATGGGCGGGATGTAAATTGCCAACAACCACTCGGGAGAAGTGTATGGTGTTTCCTGAAACATCTAAAAAACAAAGCAACAGAACCTAGGGCACTTCCACTTATGGTCCTATAGCTTAGGGAAATTAAAATCAAAAAGACACAGCCACCCCAAAGTTTGGAACGGCTCTGTTTACAAGAACCTCGTTTACAGTACAAGTTCAACATCGCAGAAAGTGAAAAATGGATAAAGAAGTTGTGGTATTTACTTACAAAGCAATATCACTCAGCAATGAAATCTGTGTCATCAGGCCCTTAGCAGCACAATGAGTGGATTCAGGTATGATGATTCTAACTGAAGTAAGTCACACAGAAAAAGAAACATCATAAGATATCAGTAATACACGGAATGTAAACTTGGCTACACAGGAACTGAATTACAGAACAGAACAGGGTCTCAATTTAGAAAACCAACTTATGCTTGCTTAAGGGTAAAGGTGAGTTGGGGTGCTGCATAAAACCAGAGATTGAAATGAGCACAGATAAAGTTCCTTAAGTCAAATATGGAATAGACAAGAGCTACTCCTTGCTCAACGAAATGGACTCAACACCGCATATTAAACGCCTAAGAATGTACCTGACTAGTAAGTATCTTAAAAACCTATGGATTGCTATGTCTCCGAAAGAGAATCAAGCATGTGTACAGGGGCATAAACGCAGCAGTGATAGGATTGGAGAGGTTCGGTGAGCAAATGAAGACCCTTTGAAGTCATATTGCATGGTACCCATTACACGGGTCTTAACTCTCCAGGTTTAAGGTATTCTTCCTTCAGCTAAAACATGCATGTGGAACCCAAGTATGATCAACCATGTGAACGGGAGACGTGTTCAAATATGTCTCAGTTTTCCTCCCCTGGTACTCGGGTGCAACATTCCAGACGCTTTACTAACACTCTCCCCACTTGGAGAGTCAGCGCCTTTAACCTCCTGTTTGGCCCAGTTTGCAATTTCTGCGGAAGATGAACAGGAATAGCGAGAACCAATGAGAGGCTAGCTGGAGGTGTCTGGACGGGCAAATTAAACTCTCATTTCCCACCAGGAAGAGGAAATAACCAAAGGCTCAGCGTGCCATGCCCGAACCAGATTAGGGCCTGAAGCCATCCTGCGGTGTTGCGGCCAGGTCACAAGAAAGCGAGTTGAAGAAAGGAGCTCAGGGGCACTGTAATTCACAAACCTGCAGAGTTATAAATGACAGCTATCGTCCAAAAATAGACTGAAGTAAGGCTGCCAAGAGGACTTGAATGCGGGGCAGAATTGCAGGAAACCGATTTCAGGAGGTAGACTGGAATTGCATTGAAAGCATAGGAAAAGAGGCAGAACGTCCACAATGATGCACTTGGCCAAAAAGGGCGTATGCGTTTTTTCCTGAATATATTCAGGAAAAAACGCATACGCCCTTTTTGGCCAACCAAGCAAGCTTGCAAAGGAAATCTACACTACAATGAAGTCTCACTTCCCCCCGGTCAAAAGGGCCATCTGAAAAAAGTGTAAAATCCAGAAAGGCAGGACAGGCCATGGAGAACTGGGAGCCTTGTTATGCTGATGGGCGGGATGTAAATTGCCAACAACCACTCGGGAGAAGTGTATGGTGTTTCCTGAAACATCTAAAAAACAAAGCAACAGAACCTAGGGCACTTCCACTTATGGTCCTATAGCTTAGGGAAATTAAAATCAAAAAGACACAGCCACCCCAAAGTTTGGAACGGCTCTGTTTACAAGAACCTCGTTTACAGTACAAGTTCAACATCGCAGAAAGTGAAAAATGGATAAAGAAGTTGTGGTATTTACTGACAAAGCAATATCACTCAGCAATGAAATCTGTGTCATCAGGCCCTTAGCAGCACAATGAGTGGATTCAGGTATGATGATTCTAACTGAAGTAAGTCACACAGAAAAAGAAACATCATAAGATATCACTAATACACGGAATGTAAACTTGGCTACACAGGAACTGAATTACAGAACAGAACAGGGTCTCAAATTTAGAAAACAAACTTATGCTTGCTTAAGGGGAAAGGTGAGTTGGGGTGCTGCATAAAACCAGAGATTGAAATGAGCACAGATAAAGTTCCTTAAGCCAAATATGGAATAGACAAGAGCTACTCCTTGCTCAACGAAATGGACTCAAAACCCCATATTAAACGCCTAAGAATGTTCCTGACTAGTAAGTATCTTAAAACCTATGGATTGCTATGTCTCCAAAAGAGAATCAAGCATGTGTACAGGGGCATAAATGCAGCAGTGATAGGATTGGAGAGGTTCGGTGCGCAAATGAAGACACTTTATAATCATATTGCATGGTACCCATTCCACGGGTTTCAACTACCCAGGTTTAAGGTATTCTTCCTTCAGCTAAAACATGCATGTGGAACCTAGAGTATGATCAACCATGTGATCGGGAGACGTGTTCAAATATGTCTCAGTTTTCGTACCCTGGTACTCGGGTGCAACATTCCAGACGCTTTACTAACACTCTCCCGACTTGGAGAGTCAGTCCCTTTAACCTCCTGTTTGGCCCAGTTTGCAATTTCTGCGGAAGATGAACAGGAATAGCGAGAACCAATGAGCGACTAGCTGGAGGTGTCTGGACGGGCAAATTTAACTCTTATTTCCCACCAGGAAGAGGAAATAACCAAAGGCTCAGCGTGCCGTGCCGGAACCAGATGAGGGCCTGAAGCCATCCTGCGGTGTTGCGGCCAGGTCACAAGAAAGCGAGTTGAAGAAAGGAGCTCAGGGGCACTGTAATTCACAAACTTGCAGAGTTATAAATGACAGCTATCGTCCAAAAATAGACTGAAGTAAGGCTGCCAAGAGGACTTGAAAGTGGGGCAGAATTGCAGGAAACCGATTTCAGGAGGTAGACTGGAATTGCATTGAAAGCATAGGAAAAGAGGCAGAACGTCCACAATGATGCACTTGGCCAAAAAGGGCGTATGCGTTTTTTCCTGAATATATTCAGGAAAAAACGCATACGCCCTTTTTGGCCAACCAAGCAAGCTTGCAAAGGAAATCTGCACTACAATGAAGTCTCACTTCCCCCCGGTCAAAAGGGCCATCTGAAAAAAGTGTAAAATCCAGAAAGGCAGGACAGGCCATGGAGAACTGGGAGCCTTGTTATGCTGATGGGCGGGATGTAAATTGCCAACAACCACTCGGGAGAAGTGTATGGTGTTTCCTGAAACATCTAAAAAACAAAGCAACAGAACCTAGGGCACTTCCACTTATGGTCCTATAGCTTAGGGAAATTAAAATCAAAAAGACACAGCCACCCCAAAGTTTGGAACGGCCTTGTTTACAAGAACCTCGTTTACAGTACAAGTTCAACATCGCAGAAAGTGAAAAATGGATAAAGAAGTTGTGGTATTTACTTACAAAGCAATATCACTCAGCAATGAAATCTGTGTCATCAGGCCCGTAGCAGCACAATGAGTGGATTCAGGTATGATGATTCTAACTGAAGTAAGTCACACAGAAAAAGAAACATCATAAGATATCAGTAATACACGGAATGTAAACTTGGCTACACAGGAACTGAATTACAGAACAGAACAGGGACTCAAATTTAGAAAACCAACTTATGCTTGCTTAAGGGTAAAGGTGAGTTGGGGTGCTGCATAAAACCAGAGATTGAAATGAGCACAGATAAAGTTCCTTAAGCCAAATATGGAATAGACAAGAGCTACTCCTTGCTCAATGAAATGGACTCAACACCACATATTAAACGCCTAAGAATGTAGCTGACTAGTAAGTATCTTAAAACCTATGGATTGCTATGTCTCCAAAAGAGAATCAAGCATGTGTACAGGGGCATAAACGCAGCAGTGATAGGATTGGAGAGGTTCGGTGAGCAAATGAAGACCCTTTGAAGTCATATTGCATGGTACCCATTACACGGGTTTCAACTACCCAGGTTTTAGGTATTCTTCCTTCAGCTAAAACATGCATGTGGAACCCAAGTATGATCAACCATGTGAACGGGAGACGTGTTCAAATATGTCTCAGTTTTCCTCCCCTGGTACTCGGGTGCAACATTCCAGACGCTTTACTAACACTCTCCCCACTTGGAGAGTCAGCGCCTTTAACCTCCTGTTTGGCCCAGTTTGCAATTTCTGCGGAAGATGAACAGGAATAGCGAGAACCAATGAGAGGCTAGCTGGAGGTGTCTGGACGGGCAAATTTAACTCTCATTTCCCACCAGGAAGAGGAAATAACCAAAGGCTCAGCGTGCCGTACCGGAACCTGATTAGGGCCTGAAGCCATCCTGCGGTGTTGCGGCCAGGTCACAAGAAAGCGAGTTGAAGAAAGGAGCTCAGGGGCACTGTAATTCACAAACCTGCAGAGTTATAAATGACAGCTATCGTCCAAAAATAGACTGAAGTAAGGCTGCCAAGAGGACTTGAAAGCGGGGCAGAATTGCAGGAAACCGATTTCAGGAGGTAGACTGGAATTGCATTGAAAGCATAGGAAAAGAGGCAGAACGTCCACAATGATGCACTTGGCCAAAAAGGGCGTATGCGTTTTTTCCTGAATATATTCAGGAAAAAACGCATACGCCCTTTTTGGCCAACCAAGCAAGCTTGCAAAGGAAATCTGCACTACAATGAAGTCTCACTTCCCCCCGGTCAAAAGGGCCATCTGAAAAAAGTGTAAAATCCAGAAAGGCAGGACAGGCCATGGAGAACTGGGAGCCTTGTTATGCTGATGGGCGGGATGTAAATTGCCAACAACCACTCGGGAGAAGTGTATGGTGTTTCCTGAAACATCTAAAAAACAAAGCAACAGAACCTAGGGCACTTCCACTTATGGTCCTATAGCTTAGGGAAATTAAAATCAAAAAGACACAGCCACCCCAAAGTTTGGAACGGCTCTGTTTACAAGAACCTCGTTTACAGTACAAGTTCAACATCGCAGAAAGTGAAAAATGGATAAAGAAGTTGTGGTATTTACTAACAAAGCAATATCACTCAGCAATGAAATCTGTGTCATCAGGCCCGTAGCAGCACAATGAGTGGATTCAGGTATGATGATTCTAACTGAAGTAAGTCACACAGAAAAAGAAACATCATAAGATATCAGTAATACACGGAATGTAAACTTGGCTACACAGGAACTGAATTACAGAACAGAACAGGGTCTCAAATTTAGAAAACCAACTTATGCTTGCTTAAGGGTAAAGGTGAGTTGGGGTGCTGCATAAAACCAGAGATTGAAATGAGCACAGATAAAGTTCCTTAAGTCAAATATGGAATAGACAAGAGCTACTCCTTGCTCAACGAAATGGACTCAACACCGCATATTAAACGCCTAAGAATGTACCTGACTAGTAAGTATCTTAAAAACCTATGGATTGCTATGTCTCCGAAAGAGAATCAAGCATGTGTACAGGGGCATAAACGCAGCAGTGATAGGATTGGAGAGGTTCGGTGAGCAAATGAAGACCCTTTGAAGTCATATTGCATGGTACCCATTACACGGGTCTTAACTCTCCAGGTTTAAGGTATTCTTCCTTCAGCTAAAACATGCATGTGGAACCCAAGTATGATCAACCATGTGAACGGGAGACGTGTTCAAATATGTCTCAGTTTTCCTCCCCTGGTACTCGGGTGCAACATTCCAGACGCTTTACTAACACTCTCCCCACTTGGAGAGTCAGCGCCTTTAACCTCCTGTTTGGCCCAGTTTGCAATTTCTGCGGAAGATGAACAGGAATAGCGAGAACCAATGAGAGGCTAGCTGGAGGTGTCTGGACGGGCAAATTTAACTCTCATTTCCCACCAGGAAGAGGAAATAACCAAAGGCTCAGCGTGCCATGCCCGAACCAGATTAGGGCCTGAAGCCATCCTGCGGTGTTGCGGCCAGGTCACAAGAAAGCGAGTTGAAGAAAGGAGCTCAGGGGCACTGTAATTCACAAACCTGCAGAGTTATAAATGACAGCTATCGTCCAAAAATAGACTGAAGTAAGGCTGCCAAGAGGACTTGAAAGCGGGGCAGAATTGCAGGAAACCGATTTCAGGAGGTAGACTGGAATTGCATTGAAAGCATAGGAAAAGAGGCAGAACGTCCACAATGACGCACTTGGCCAAAAAGGGCGTATGCGTTTTTTCCTGAATATATTCAGGAAAAAACGCATACGCCCTTTTTGGCCAACCAAGCAAGCTTGCAAAGGAAATCTGCACTACAATGAAGTCTCACTTCCCCCCGGTCAAAAGGGCCATCTGAAAAAAGTGTAAAATCCAGAAAGGCAGGACAGGCCATGGAGAACTGGGAGCCTTGTTATGCTGATGGGCGGGATGTAAATTGCCAAAAACTACTCGGTAGAAGTGTATGGTGTTTCCTGAAACATCTAAAAAACAAAGCAACAGAACCTAGGGCCCTTCCACTTATGGTCCTATAGCTTAGGGAAATTAAAATCAAAAAGACACAGCCACCCCAAAGTTTGGAACGGCTCTGTTTACAAGAACCTCATTTACATTACAAGTTCAACATCGCAGAAAGTGAAAAATGGATAAAGAAGTTGTGGTATTTACTTACAAAGCAATATCACTCAGCAATGAAATCTGTGTCATCAGGCCCGTAGCAGCACAATGAGTGGATTCAGGTATGATGATTCTAACAGAAGTAAGTCACACAGAAAAAGAAACATCATAAGATATCAGTAATACACGGAATGTAAACTTGGCTACACAGGAACTGAATTACAGAACAGAACAGGGACTCAAATTTAGAAAACCAACTTATGCTTGCTTAAGGGTAAAGGTGAGTTGGGGTGCTGCATAAAACCAGAGATTGAAATGAGCACAGATAAAGTTCCTTAAGTCAAATATGGAATAGACAAGAGCTACTCCTTGCTCAACGAAATGGACTCAACACCGCATATTAAACGCCTAAGAATGTACCTGACTAGTAAGTATCTTAAAACCTATGGATTGCTATGTCTCTGAAAGAGAATCAAGCATGTGTACAGGGGCATAAACGCAGCAGTGATAGGATTGGAGAGGTTCGGTGAGCAAATGAAGACCCTTTGAAGTCATATTGCATGGTACCCATTCCACGGGTTTCAACTACACAGGTTTTAGGTATTCTTCCTTCAGCTAAAACATGCATGTGGAACCCAAGTTTGATCAACCATGTGAACGGGAGACGTGTTGAAATATGTCTCAGTTTTCCTCCCCTGGTACTCGGGTGCAACATTCCAGACGCTTTACTAACACTCTCCCCACTTGGAGAGTCAGCGCCTTTAACCTCCTGTTTGGCCCAGTTTGCAATTTCTGCGGAAGATGAACAGGAATAGCGAGAACCAATGAGAGGCTAGCTGGAGGTGTCTGGACGGGCAAATTTAACTCTCATTTCCCACCAGGAAGAGGAAATAACCAAAGGCTCAGCATGCCGTACCGGAACCAGATTAGGGCCTGAAGCCATCCTGCAGTGTTGCGGCCAGCTCAAAAGAAAGCGAGTTGAACAATGGAGCTTAGGGGCACTGTAATTCACAAACCTGCAGAGTTATAAATGACAGCTATCGTCCAAAAATATACTGAAGTAAGGCTGCCAAGAGGACTTGAAAGCGGGGCAGAATTGCAGGAAACCGATTTCAGGAGGTAGACTGGAATTGCATTGAAAGCATAGGAAAAGAGGCAGAACGTCCACAATGATGCACTTGGCCAAAAAGGGCGTATGCGTTTTTTCCTGAATATATTCAGGAAAAAACGCATACGCCCTTTTTGGCCAACCAAGCAAGCTTGCAAAGGAAATCTGCACTACAATGAAGTCTCACTTCCCCCCGGTCAAAAGGGCCATCTGAAAAAAGTGTAAAATCCAGAAAGGCAGGACAGGCCATGGAGAACTGGGAGCCTTGTTATGCTGATGGGCGGGATGTAAATTGCCAACAACCACTCGGGAGAAGTGTATGGTGTTTCCTGAAACATCTAAAAAACAAAGCAACAGAACCTAGGGCACTTCCACTTATGGTCCTATAGCTTAGGGAAATTAAAATCAAAAAGACACAGCCACCCCAAAGTTTGGAACGGCTCTGTTTACAAGAACCTCGTTTACAGTACAAGTTCAACATCGCAGAAAGTGAAAAATGGATAAAGAAGTTGTGGTATTTACTTACAAAGCAATATCACTCAGCAATGAAATCTGTGTCATCAGGCCCTTAGCAGCACAATGAGTGGATTCAGGTATGATGATTCTAACTGAAGTAAGTCACACAGAAAAAGAAACATCATAAGATATCAGTAATACACGGAATGTAAACTTGGCTACACAGGAACTGAATTACAGAACAGAACAGGGTCTCAATTTAGAAAACCAACTTATGCTTGCTTAAGGGTAAAGGTGAGTTGGGGTGCTGCATAAAACCAGAGATTGAAATGAGCACAGATAAAGTTCCTTAAGTCAAATATGGAATAGACAAGAGCTACTCCTTGCTCAACGAAATGGACTCAACACCGCATATTAAACGCCTAAGAATGTACCTGACTAGTAAGTATCTTAAAAACCTATGGATTGCTATGTCTCCGAAAGAGAATCAAGCATGTGTACAGGGGCATAAACGCAGCAGTGATAGGATTGGAGAGGTTCGGTGAGCAAATGAAGACCCTTTGAAGTCATATTGCATGGTACCCATTACACGGGTCTTAACTCTCCAGGTTTAAGGTATTCTTCCTTCAGCTAAAACATGCATGTGGAACCCAAGTATGATCAACCATGTGAACGGGAGACGTGTTCAAATATGTCTCAGTTTTCCTCCCCTGGTACTCGGGTGCAACATTCCAGACGCTTTACTAACACTCTCCCCACTTGGAGAGTCAGCGCCTTTAACCTCCTGTTTGGCCCAGTTTGCAATTTCTGCGGAAGATGAACAGGAATAGCGAGAACCAATGAGAGGCTAGCTGGAGGTGTCTGGACGGGCAAATTAAACTCTCATTTCCCACCAGGAAGAGGAAATAACCAAAGGCTCAGCGTGCCATGCCCGAACCAGATTAGGGCCTGAAGCCATCCTGCGGTGTTGCGGCCAGGTCACAAGAAAGCGAGTTGAAGAAAGGAGCTCAGGGGCACTGTAATTCACAAACCTGCAGAGTTATAAATGACAGCTATCGTCCAAAAATAGACTGAAGTAAGGCTGCCAAGAGGACTTGAATGCGGGGCAGAATTGCAGGAAACCGATTTCAGGAGGTAGACTGGAATTGCATTGAAAGCATAGGAAAAGAGGCAGAACGTCCACAATGATGCACTTGGCCAAAAAGGGCGTATGCGTTTTTTCCTGAATATATTCAGGAAAAAACGCATACGCCCTTTTTGGCCAACCAAGCAAGCTTGCAAAGGAAATCTACACTACAATGAAGTCTCACTTCCCCCCGGTCAAAAGGGCCATCTGAAAAAAGTGTAAAATCCAGAAAGGCAGGACAGGCCATGGAGAACTGGGAGCCTTGTTATGCTGATGGGCGGGATGTAAATTGCCAACAACCACTCGGGAGAAGTGTATGGTGTTTCCTGAAACATCTAAAAAACAAAGCAACAGAGCCTAGGGCACTGCCACTTATGGTCCTATAGCTTAGGGAAATTAAAATCAAAAAGACACAGCCACCCCAAAGTTTGGGACGCCTCTGTTTACAAGAACCTCGTTTACAGTACAAGTGCAACATCGCAGAAAGTGAAAAATGGATAAAGAAGTTGTGGTATTTACTTACAAAGCAATATCACTCAGCAATGAAATCTATGTCATTAGGCCCTTAGCATCACAATGAGTGGATTCAGGTATGATGATTCTAACTGAAATAAGTCACACAGAAAAAGAAACATCATAAGATATCAGTAATACACGGAATGTAAACTTGGCTACACAGGAACTGAATTACAGAACAGAACAGGGTCTCAAATTTAGAAAACCAACTTATGCTTGCTTAAGGGGAAAGGTGAGTTGGGGTGCTGCATAAAACCAGAGATTGAAATGAGCACAGATAAAGTTCCTTAAGTCAAATATGGAATAGACAAGAGCTACTCCTTGCTCAACGAAATGGACTCAACACCGCATATTAAACGCCTAAGAATGTACCTGACTAGTAAGTATCGTAAAACCTATGGATTGCTATGTCTCCAAAAGAGAATCAAGCATGTGTACAGGGGCATAAACGCAGCAGTGATAGGATTGGAGAGGTTCGGTGAGCAAATGAAGACCCTTTGAAGTCATATTGCATGGTACCCATTACACGGGTCTTAACTCTCCAGGTTTAAGGTATTCTTCCTTCAGCTAAAACATGCATGTGGAACCCAAGTATGATCAACCATGTGAATGGGAGACGTGTTCAAATATGTCTCAGTTTTCCTCCCCTGGTACTCGGGTGCAACATTCCAGACGCTTTACTAACACTCTCCCCACTTGGAGAGTCAGCGCCTTTAACCTCCTGTTTGGCCCAGTTTGCAATTTCTGCGGAAGATGAACAGGAATAGCGAGAACCAATGAGAGGCTAGCTGTAGGTGTCTGGACGGGCAAATTTAACTCTCATTTCCCACCAGGAAGAGGAAATAACCAAAGGCTCAGCGTGCCATACCGGAACCAGATTAGGGCCTGAAGCCATCCTGCGGTGTTGCGGCCAGGTCACAAGAAAGCGAGTTGAAGAAAGGAGCTCAGGGGCACTGTAATTCACAAACCTGCAGAGTTATAAATGACAGCTATCGTCCAAAAATAGACTGAAGTAAGGCTGCCAAGAGGACTTGAAAGCGGGGCAGAATTGCAGGAAACCGATTTCAGGAGGTAGACTGGAATTGCATTGAAAGCATAGGAAAAGAGGCAGAACGTCCACAATGATGCACTTGGCCAAAAAGGGCGTATGCGTTTTTTCCTGAATATATTCAGGAAAAAACGCATACGCCCTTTTTGGCCAACCAAGCAAGCTTGCAAAGGAAATCTGCACTACAATGAAGTCTCACTTCCCCCCGGTCAAAAGGGCCATCTGAAAAAAGTGTAAAATCCAGAAAGGCAGGACAGGCCATGGAGAACTGGGAGCCTTGTTATGCTGATGGGCGGGATGTAAATTGCCAACAGACACTCGGGAGAAGTGTATGGTGTTTCCTGAAACATCTAAAAAACAAAGCAACAGAGCCTAGGGCACTGCCACTTATGGTCCTATAGCTTAGGGAAATTAAAATCAAAAAGACACAGCCACCCCAAAGTTTGGGACGCCTCTGTTTACAAGAACCTCGTTTACAGTACAAGTGCAACATCGCAGAAAGTGAAAAATGGATAAAGAAGTTGTGGTATTTACTTACAAAGCAATATCACTCAGCAATGAAATCTATGTCATCAGGCCCTTAGCAGCACAATGAGTGGATTCAGGTATGATGATTCTAACTGAAATAAGTCACACAGAAAAAGAAACATCATAAGATATCAGTAATACACGGAATGGAAACTTGGCTACACAGGAACTGAATTACAGAACAGAACATGGTCTCAAATTTAGAAAAACAACTTATGCTTGCTTAAGGGTAAAGGTGAGTTGGGGTGCTGCATAAAACCAGAGATTGAAATGAGCACAGATAAAGTTCCTTAAGCCAAATATGGAATAGACAAGAGCTACTCCTTGCTCAACGAAATGGACTCAACACCGCATATTAAACGCCTAAGAATGTACCTGACTTGTAAGTATCTTAAAACCTATGGATTGCTATGTCTCCGAAAGAGAATCAAGCATGTGTACAGGGGCATAAACGCAGCAGTGATAGGATTGGAGAGGTGTGGTGAGCAAATGAAGACCCTTTGAAGTCATATTGCATGGTACCCATTCCACGGGTTTCAACTACCCAGGTTTAAGGTATTCTTCCTTCAGCTAAAACATGCATGTGGAACCTAGAGTATGATCAACCATGTGATCGGGAGACGTGTTCAAATATGTCTCAGTTTTCCTCCCCTGGTACTCGGGTGCAACATTCCAGATGCTTTACTAACACTCTCCCCACTTGGAGAGTCAGTCCCTTTAACCTCCTGTTTGGCCCAGTTTGCAATTTCTGCGGAAGATGAACAGGAATAGCGAAAACCAATGAGAGGCTAGCTGGAGGTGTCTGGATGGGCAAATTTAACTCTCATTTCCCACCAGGAAGAGGAATGAACCAAAGGCTCAGCATGCCAGGCCGGAACCTGATTAGGGCCTGAAGCCATCCTGCGGTGTTGCGGCCAGGTCACAAGAAAGCGAGTTGAAGAAAGGAGCTCAGGGGCACTGTAATTCACAAACCTGCAGAGTTATAAATGACAGCTATCGTCCAAAAATAGACTGAAGTAAGGCTGCCAAGAGGACTTGAAAGCGGGGCAGAATTGCAGGAAACTGATTTCAGGAGGTAGACTGGAATTGCATTGAAAGCATAGGAAAAGAGGCAGAACGTCCACAATGATGCACTTGGCCAAAAAGGGCGTATGCGTTTTTTCCTGAATATATTCAGGAAAAAACGCATACGCCCTTTTTGGCCAACCAAGCAAGCTTGCAAAGGAAATCTGCACTACAATGAAGTCTCACTTCCCCCCGGTCAAAAGGGCCATCTGAAAAAAGTGTAAAATCCAGAAAGGCAAGACAGGCCATGGAGAACTGGGAGCCTTGTTATGCTGATGGGCGGGATGTAAATTGCCAACAGACACTCGGGAGAAGTGTATGGTGTTTCCTGAAACATCTAAAAAACAAAGCAACAGAGCCTAGGGCACTGCCACTTATGGTCCTATAGCCTAGGGAAATTAAAATCAAAAAGACACAGCCACCCCAAAGTTTGGGACGCCTCTGTTTACAAGAACCTCGTTTACAGTACAAGTTCAACATCGCAGAAAGTGAAAAATGGATAAAGAAGTTGTGGTATTTACTTACAAAGCAATATCACTCAGCAATGAAATCTATGTCATCAGGCCCTTAGCATCACAATGAGTGGATTCAGGTATGATGATTCTAACTGAAATAAGTCACACAGAAAAAGAAACATCATAAGATATCAGTAATACACGGAATGTAAACTTGGCTACACAGGAACTGAATTACAGAACAGAACAGGGTCTCAAATTTAGAAAACCAACTTATGCTTGCTTAAGGGTAAAGGTGAGCTGGGGTGCTGCATAAAACCAGAGATTGAAATGAGCACAGATAAAGTTCCTTAAGTCAAATATGGAATAGACAAGAGCTACTCCTTGCTCAACGAAATGGACTCAACACCGCATATTAAACGCCTAAGAATGTACCTGACTAGTAAGTATCGTAAAACCTATGGATTGCTATGTCTCCAAAAGAGAATCAAGCATGTGTACAGGGGCATAAACGCAGCAGTGATAGGATTGGAGAGGTTCGGTGAGCAAATGAAGACCCTTTGAAGTCATATTGCATGGTACCCATTACACGGGTCTCAACTCTCCAGGTTTAAGGTATTCTTCCTTCAGCTAAAACATGCATGTGGAACCCAAGTATGATCAACCATGTGAATGGGAGACGTGTTCAAATATGTCTCAGTTTTCCTCCCCTGGTACTCGGGTGCAACATTCCAGACGCTTTACTAACACTCTCCCCACTTGGAGAGTCAGCGCCTTTAACCTCCTGTTTGGCCCAGTTTGCAATTTCTGCGGAAGATGAACAGGAATAGCGAGAACCAATGAGAGGCTAGCTGGAGGTGTCTGGACGGGCAAATTTAACTCTCATTTCCCACCAGGAAGAGGAAATAACCAAAGGCTCAGCGTGCCGTGCCGGAACCAGATTAGGGCCTGAAGCCATCCTGCGGTGTTGCGGCCAGCTCAAAAGAAAGCGAGTTGAAGAAAGGAGCTCAGGGGCACTGTAATTCACAAACCTGCAGAGTTATAAATGACAGCTATCGTCCAAAAATAGACTGAAGTAAGGCTGCCAAGAGGACTTGAAAGCGGGGCAGAATTGCAGGAAACCGATTTCAGGAGGTAGACTGGAATTGCATTGCAAGCATAGGAAAAGAGGCAGAACGTCCACAATGATGCACTTGGCCAAAAAGGGCGTATGCGTTTTTTCCTGAATATATTCAGGAAAAAACGCATACGCCCTTTTTGGCCAACCAAGCAAGCTTGCAAAGGAAATCTGCACTACAATGAAGTCTCACTTCCCCCCGGTCAAAAGGGCCATCTGAAAAAAGTGTAAAATCCAGAAAGGCAACAGGCCATTGAGAACTGGGAGCCTTGTTATGCTGATGGGCGGGATGTAAATTGCCAACAGACACTTGGGAGAAGTGTATGGTGTTTCCTGAAACATCTAAAAAACAAAGCAACAGAGCCTAGGGCACTTCCACTTATGGTCCTATAGCTTAGGGAAATTAAAATCAAAAAGACACAGCCACCCCAAAGTTTGGAACGGCTCTGTTTACAAGAACCTCGTTTACAGTACAAGTTCAACATCGCAGAAAGTGAAAAATGGATAAAGAAGTTGTGGTATTCACTTACAAAGCAATATCATTCAGCAATGAAATCTATGTCATCAGGCCCTTAGCAGCACAATGAGTGGATTCAGGTATGATAATTCTAACTGAAATAAGTCACACAGAAAAAGAAACATCATAAGATATCAGTAATACACGGAATGTAAACTTGGCTACACAGGAACTGAATTACAGAACAGAACAGGGTCTCAAATTTAGAAAACCAACTTATGCTTGCTTAAGGGTAAAGGTGAGTTGGGGTGCTGCATAAAACCAGAGATTGAAATGAGCACAGATAAAGTTCCTTAAGTCAAATATGGAATAGACAAGAGCTACTCCTTGCTCAACGAAACGGACTCAACACCGCATATTAAACGCCTAAGAATGTACCTGACTAGTAAGTATCTTAAAACCTATGGATTGCTATGTCTCTGAAAGAGAATCAAGCATGTGTACAGGGGCATAAACGCAGCAGTGATAGGATTGGAGAGGTTCGGTGAGCAAATGAAGACCCTTTGAAGTCATATTGCATGGTACCCATTACACGGATCTTAACTCTCCAGGTTTAAGGTATTCTTCCTTCAGCTAAAACATGCATGTGGAACCCAAGTATGATCAACCATGTGAACGGGAGACGTGTTCAAATATGTCTCAGTTTTCCTCCCCTGGTACTCGGGTGCAACATTCCAGACGCTTTACTAACACTCTCCCCACTTGGAGAGTCAGCGCCTTTAACCTCCTGTTTGGCCCAGTTTGCAATTTCTGCGGAAGATGAACAGGAATAGCGAGAACCAATGAGAGACTAGCTGGAGGTGTCTGGACGGGCAAATTTAACTCTCATTTCCCACCAGGAAGAGGAAATAACCAAAGGCTCAGCGTGCCGTACCGGAACCAGATTAGGGCCTGAAGCCATCCTGCGGTGTTGCGGCCAGGTCACAAGAAAGCGAATTGAAGAAAGGAGCTCAGGGGCACTGTAATTCACAAACCTGCAGAGTTATAAATGACAGCTATCGTCCAAAAATAGACTGAAGTAAGGCTGCCAAGAGGACTTGAAAGCGGGGCAGAATTGCAGGAAACCGATTTCAGGAGGTAGACTGGAATTGCATTGAAAGCATAGGAAAAGAGGCAGAACGTCCACAATGATGCACTTGGCCAAAAAGGGCGTATGCGTTTTTTCCTGAATATATTCAGGAAAAAACGCATACGCCCTTTTTGGCCAACCAAGCAAGCTTGCAAAGGAAATCTGCACTACAATGAAGTCTCACTTCCCCCTGGTAAAAGGGCTATCTGAAAAAAGTGTAAAATCCAGAAAGGCAGGACAGGCCATGGAGAACTGGGAGCCTTGTTATGCTGATGGGCGGGATGTAAATTGCCAACAGACACTCGGGAGAAGTGTATGGTGTTTCCTGAAACATCTAAAAAACAAAGCAACAGAGCCTAGGGCACTGCCACTTATGGTCCTATAGCTTAGGGAAATTAAAATCAAAAAGACACAGCCACCCCAAAGTTTGGGACGCCTCTGTTTACAAGAACCTCGTTTACAGTACAAGTTAAACATCGCAGAAAGTGAAAAATGGATAAAGAAGTTGTGGTATTTACTTACAAAGCAATATCACTCAGCAATGAAATCTATGTCATCAGGCCCTTAGCATCACAATGAGTGGATTCAAGTATGATGATTCTAACTGAAGTAAGTCACACAGAAAAAGAAACATCATAAGATATCAGTAATACACGGAATGTAAACTTGGCTACACAGGAACTGAATTACAGAACAGAACATGGTCTCAAATTCAGAAAACCAACTTATGCTTGCTTAAGGGTAAAGGTGAGTTGGGGTGCTGCATAAAACCAGAGATTGAAATGAGCACAGATAAAGTTCCTTAAGTCAAATATGGAATAGACAAGAGCTACACCTTGCTCAACGAAATGGACTCAACACCGCATATTAAACGCCTAAGAATGTACCTGACTAGTAAGTATCTTAAAACCTATGGATTGCTATGTCTCCGAAAGAGAATCAAGCATGTGTACAGGGGCATAAACGCAGCAGTGATAGGATTGGAGAGGTTCGGTGAGCAAATGAAGACCCTTTGAAGTCATATTGCATGGTACCCATTAAACGGGTCTTAACTCTCCAGGTTTAAGGTATTCTTCCTTCAGCTAAAACATGCATGTGGAACCCAAGTATGATCAACCATGTGAACGGGAGACGTGTTCAAATATGTCTCAGTTTTCCTCCCCTGGTACTCGGGTGCAACATTCCAGACGCTTTACTAACACTCTCCCCACTTGGAGAGTCAGCGCCTTTAACCTCCTGTTTGGCCCAGTTTGCAATTTCTGCGGAAGAAGAACAGGAATAGCGAGAACCAATGAGAGACTAGCTGGAGGTGTCTGGACGGGCAAATTTAACTCTCATTTCCCACCAGGAAGAGGAAATAACCAAAGGCTCAGCGTGCCGGGCCGGAACCAGATTAGGGCCTGAAGCCATCCTGCGGTGTTGCGGCCAGCTCACAAGAAAGCGAGTTGAAGAAAGGAGCTCAGGGGCACTGTAATTCACAAACCTGCAGAGTTATAAATGACAGCTATCGTCCAAAAATAGACTGAAGTAAGGCTGCCAAGAGGACTTGAAAGCGGGGCAGAATTGCAGGAAACCGATTTCAGGAGGTAGACTGGAATTGCATTGAAAGCATAGGAAAAGAGGCAGAACGTCCACAATGATGCACTTGGCCAAAAAGGGCGTATGCGTTTTTTCCTGAATATATTCAGGAAAAAACGCATACGCCCTTTTTGGCCAACCAAGCAAGCTTGCAAAGGAAATCTGCACTACAATGAAGTCTCACTTCCCCCCGGTCAAAAGGGCCATCTCAAAAAAGTGTAAAATCCAGAAAGGCAGGACAGGCCATGGAGAACTGGGAGCCTTGTTATGCTGATGGGCGGGATGTAAATTGCCAACAGACACTCGGGAGAAGTGTATGGTGTTTCCTGAAACATCTAAAAAACAAAGCAACAGAGCCTAGGGCACTGCCGCTTATGGTCCTATAGCTTAGGGAAATTAAAATCAAAAAGACACAGCCACCCCAAAGTTTGGGACGCCTCTGTTTACAAGAACCTCGTTTACAGTACAAGTTCAACATCGCAGAAAGTGAAAAATGGATAAAGAAGTTGTGGTATTTACTTACAAAGCAATATCACTCAGCAATGAAATCTATGTCATCAGGCCCTTAGCATCACAATGAGTGGATTCAGGTATGATGATTCTAACTGAAATAAGTCACACAGAAAAAGAAACATCATAAGATATCAGTAATACACGGAATGTAAACTTGGCTACACAGGAACTGAATTACAGAACAGAACAGGGTCTCAAATTTAGAAAACCAACTTATGCTTGCTTACGGGTAAAGGTGAGTTGGGGTGCTGCATAAAACCAGAGATTGAAATGAGCACAGATAAAGTTCCTTAAGTCAAATATGGAATAGACAAGAGCTACTCCTTGCTCAACGAAATGGACTCAACACCGCATATTAAACGCCTAAGAATGTACCTGACTAGTAAGTATCGTAAAACCTATGGATTGCTATGTCTCCAAAAGAGAATCAAGCATGTGTACAGGGGCATAAACGCAGCAGTGATAGGATTGGAGAGGTTTGGTGAGCAAATGAAGACCCTTTGAAGTCATATTGCATGGTACCCATTACACGGGTCTCAACTCTCCAGGTTTAAGGTATTCTTCCTTCAGCTAAAACATGCATGTGGAACCTAGAGTATGATCAACCATGTGATCGGGAGACGTGTTCAAATATGTCTCAGTTTTCCTCCCCTGGTACTCGGGTGCAACATTCCAGACGCTTTACTAACACTCTCCCCACTTGGAGAGTCAGCGCCTTTAACCTCCTGTTTGGCCCAGTTTGCAATTTCTGCGGAAGATGAACAGGAATAGCGAGAACCAATGAGAGGCTAGCTGGAGGTGTCTGGACGGGCAAATTTAACTCTAATTTCCCACCAGGAAGAGGAATTAACCAAAGGCTGAGCGTGCCGTACCGGAACCAGATTAGGGCCTGAAGCCATCCTGCGGTGTTGCGGCCAGTTGACAAGAAAGCGAGTTGAAGAAAGGAGCTCAGCGGCACTGTAATTCACAAACCTGCAGAGTTATAAATGACAGCTATCGTCCAAAAATAGATTGAAGTAAGGCTGCCAAGAGGACTTGAAAGCGGGGCAGAATTGCAGGAAACCGATTTCAGGAGGTAGACTGGAATTGCATTGCAAGCATAGGAAAAGAGGCAGAACGTCCACAATGATGCACTTGGCCAAAAAGGGCGTATGCGTTTTTTCCTGAATATATTCAGGAAAAAACGCATACGCCCTTTTTGGCCAACCAAGCAAGCTTGCAAAGGAAATCTGCACTACAATGAAGTCTCACTTCCCCCCGGTCAAAAGGGCCATCTGAAAAAAGTGTAAAATCCAGAAAGGCAGGACAGGCCATGGAGAACTGGGAGCCTTGTTATGCTGATGGGCGGGATGTAAATTGCCAACAACCACTCGGGAGATGTGTATGGTGTTTCCTGAAACATCTAAAAAACAAAGCAACAGAACCTAGGGCACTTCCACTTATGGTCCTATAGCTTAGGGAAATTAAAATCAAAAAGACACAGCCACCCAAAAGTTTGGAACGGCTCTGTTTACAAGAACCTTGTTTACAGTACAAGTACAACATCGCAGAAAGTGAAAAATGGATAAAGAACTTGTGGTATTTACTTACAAAGCAATATCACTCAGCAATGAAATCTCTGTCATCAGGCCCTTAGCAGCACAATGAGTGGATTCAGGTACGATGATTCTAACTGAAATAAGTCACACAGAAAAAGAAACATCATAAGATATCACTAATACACGGAATGTAAACTTGGCTACACAGGAACTGAATTACAGAACACAACAGGGACTCAAATTTAGAAAACCAACTTATGCTTGCTTAAGGGTAAGGTGAGTTGGGGTGCTGCATAAAACCAGAGATTGAAATGAGCACAGATAAAGTTCCTTAAGTCAAATATGGAATAGACAAGAGCTACTCCTTGCTCAACGAAATGGACTCAACACCGCATATTAAACGCCTAAGAATGTACCTGACTAGTAAGTATCTTAAAACCTATGGATTGCTATGTCTCCGAAAGAGAATCAAGCGTGTGTACAGGGGCATAAACGCAGCAGTGATAGGATTGGAGAGGTTCGGTGAGCAAATGAAGACCCTTTGAAGTCATATTGCATGGTACCCATTCCACGGGTTTCAACTACCAAGGTTTAAGGTATTCTTCCTTCAGCTAAAACATGCATCTGGAACCTAGAGTATGATCAACCATGTGATCGGGAGACGTGTTCAAATATGTCTCAGTTTTCCTCCCCTGGTACTCGGGTGCAACATTCCAGACGCTTTACTAACACTCTCCCCACTTGGAGAGTCAGTCCCTTTAACCTCCTGTTTGGCCCAGTTTGCAATTTCTGCGGAAGATGAACAGGAATAGCGAGAACCAATGAGAGGCTAGCTGGAGGTGTCTGGACGGGCAAATTTAACTCTCATTTCCCACCAGGAAGAGGAATTAACCAAAGGCTCAGCGTGCCGTGCCGGAACTAGATTAGGGCCTGAAGCCATCCTGCGGTGTTGCGGCCAGGTCACAAGAAAGCGAGTTGAAGAAAGGAGCTCAGGGGCACTGTAATTCACAAACCTGCAGAGTTATAAGTGACAGCTATCGTCCAAAAATAGACTGAAGTAAGGCTGCCAAGAGGACTTGAAAGCGGGGCAGAATTGCAGGAAACCGATTTCAGGAGGTAGACTGGAATTGCATTGAAAGCATAGGAAAAGAGGCAGAACGTCCACAATGATGCACTTGGCCAAAAAGGGCGTATGCGTTTTTTCCTGAATATATTCAGGAAAAAACGCATACGCCCTTTTTGGCCAACCAAGCAAGCTTGCAAAGGAAATCTGCACTACAATGAAGTCTCACTTCCCCCCGGTCAAAAGGGCCATCTGAAAAAAGTGTAAAATCCAGAAAGGCAGGACAGGCCATGGAGAACTGGGAGCCTTGTTATGCTGATGGGCGGGATGTAAATTGCCAACAGACACTCGGGAGAAGTGTATGGTGTTTCCTGAAACATCTAAAAAACAAAGCAACAGAGCCTAGGACACTGGCACTTATGGTCCTATAGCTTAGGGAAATTAAAATCAAAAAGACACAGCCACCCCAAAGTTTGGAACGGCTCTGTTTACAAGAACCTCGTTTACAGTACAAGTTCAACATCGCAGAAAGTGAAAAATGGATAAAGAAGTTGTAGTATTTACTTACAAAGCAATATCACTCAGCAATGAAATCTGTGTCATCAGGCCCGTAGCAGCACAATGAGTGGATTCAGGTATGATGATTCTAACTGAAATAAGTCACACAGAAAAGAAACATCATAAGATATCAGTAATACACGGAATGTAAACTTGGCTACACAGGAACTGAATTACAGAACAGAACAGGGTCTCAAATTTAGAAAACCAACTTATGCTTGCTTAAGGGGAAAGGTGAGTTGGGGTGCTGCATAAAACCAGAGATTGAAATGAGCACAGATAAAGTTCCTTAAGCCAAATATGGAATAGACAAGAGCTACTCCTTGCTCAACGAAATGGACTCAACACCCCATATTAAACGCCTAAGAATGTACCTGACTAGTAAGTATCTTAAAACCTATGGATTGCTATGTCTCCAAAAGAGAATCAAGCGTGTGTACAGGGGCATAAACGCAGCAGTGATAGGATTGGAGAGGTTCGGTGAGCAAATGAAGACCCTTTGAAGTCATATTGCATGGTACCCATTCCACGGGTTTCAACTACCAAGGTTTAAGGTATTCTTCCTTCAGCTAAAACATGCATCTGGAACCTAGAGTATGATCAACCATGTGATCGGGAGACGTGTTCAAATATGTCTCAGTTTTCCTCCCCTGGTACTCGGGTGCAACATTCCAGACGCTTTACTAACACTCTCCCCACTTGGAGAGTCAGTCCCTTTAACCTCCTGTTTGGCCCAGTTTGCAATTTCTGCGGAAGATGAACAGGAATAGCGAGAACCAATGAGAGGCTAGCTGGAGGTGTCTGGACGGGCAAATTTAACTCTCATTTCCCACCAGGAAGAGGAATTAACCAAAGGCTCAGCGTGCCGTGCCGGAACTAGATTAGGGCCTGAAGCCATCCTGCGGTGTTGCGGCCAGGTCACAAGAAAGCGAGTTGAAGAAAGGAGCTCAGGGGCACTGTAATTCACAAACCTGCAGAGTTATAAGTGACAGCTATCGTCCAAAAATAGACTGAAGTAAGGCTGCCAAGAGGACTTGAAAGCGGGGCAGAATTGCAGGAAACCGATTTCAGGAGGTAGACTGGAATTGCATTGAAAGCATAGGAAAAGAGGCAGAACGTCCACAATGATGCACTTGGCCAAAAAGGGCGTATGCGTTTTTTCCTGAATATATTCAGGAAAAAACGCATACGCCCTTTTTGGCCAACCAAGCAAGCTTGCAAAGGAAATCTGCACTACAATGAAGTCTCACTTCCCCCCGGTCAAAAGGGCCATCTGAAAAAAGTGTAAAATCCAGAAAGGCAGGACAGGCCATGGAGAACTGGGAGCCTTGTTATGCTGATGGGCGGGATGTAAATTGCCAACAGACACTCGGGAGAAGTGTATGGTGTTTCCTGAAACATCTAAAAAACAAAGCAACAGAGCCTAGGACACTGGCACTTATGGTCCTATAGCTTAGGGAAATTAAAATCAAAAAGACACAGCCACCCCAAAGTTTGGAACGGCTCTGTTTACAAGAACCTCGTTTACAGTACAAGTTCAACATCGCAGAAAGTGAAAAATGGATAAAGAAGTTGTAGTATTTACTTACAAAGCAATATCACTCAGCAATGAAATCTGTGTCATCAGGCCCGTAGCAGCACAATGAGTGGATTCAGGTATGATGATTCTAACTGAAATAAGTCACACAGAAAAGAAACATCATAAGATATCAGTAATACACGGAATGTAAACTTGGCTACACAGGAACTGAATTACAGAACAGAACAGGGTCTCAAATTTAGAAAACCAACTTATGCTTGCTTAAGGGGAAAGGTGAGTTGGGGTGCTGCATAAAACCAGAGATTGAAATGAGCACAGATAAAGTTCCTTAAGCCAAATATGGAATAGACAAGAGCTACTCCTTGCTCAACGAAATGGACTCAACACCCCATATTAAACGCCTAAGAATGTACCTGACTAGTAAGTATCTTAAAACCTATGGATTGCTATGTCTCCAAAAGAGAATCAAGCGTGTGTACAGGGGCATAAACGCAGCAGTGATAGGATTGGAGAGGTTCGGTGAGCAAATGAAGACCCTTTGAAGTCATATTGCATGGTACCCATTACACGGGTCTCAACTCTCCAGGTTTAAGGTATTCTTCCTTCAGCTAAAACATGCATGTGGAACCCAAGTATGATCAACCATGTGAACGGGAGACGTGTTCAAATATGTCTCAGTTTTCCTCCCCTGGTACTCGGGTGCAACATTCCAGACGCTTTACTAACACTCTCCCCACTTGGAGAGTCAGCGCCTTTAACCTCCTGTTTGGCCCAGTTTGCAATTTCTGCGGAAGATGAACAGGAATAGCGAGAACCAATGAGAGGCTAGCTGGAGGTGTCTGGACGGGCAAATTTAACTCTCATTTCCCACCAGGAAGAGGAAATAACCAAAGGCTCAGCGTGCCGTACCGGAACCAGATTAGGGCCTGAAGCCATCCTGCGGTGTTGCGGCCAGCTCAAAAGAAAGCGAGTTGAACAAAGGAGCTCAGGGGCACTGTAATTCACAAACCTGCAGAGTTATAAATGACAGCTATCGTCCAAAAATAGACTGAAGTAAGGCTGCCAAGAGGACTTGAAAGCGGGGCAGAATTGCAGGAAACCGATTTCAGGAGGTAGACTGGAATTGCATTGAAAGCATAGGAAAAGAGGCAGAACGTCCACAATGATGCACTTGGCCAAAAAGGGCGTATGCGTTTTTTCCTGAATATATTCAGGAAAAAACGCATACGCCCTTTTTGGCCAACCAAGCAAGCTTGCAAAGGAAATCTGCACTACAATGAAGTCTCACTTCCCCCCGGTCAAAAGGGCCATCTGAAAAAAGTGTAAAATCCAGAAAGGCAGGACAGGCCATGGAGAACTGGGAGCCTTGTTATGCTGATGGGCGGGATGTAAATTGCCAACAAACACTCGGGAGAAGTGTATGGTGTTTCCTGAAACATCTAAAAAACAAAGCAACAGAGCCTAGGGCACTGCCACTTATGGTCCTATAGCTTAGGGAAATTAAAATCAAAAAGACACAGCCACCCCAAAGTTTGGGACGCCTCTGTTTACAAGAACCTCGTTTACAGTACAAGTTCAACATCGCAGAAAGTGAAAAATGGATAAAGAAGTTGTGGTATTTACTTACAAAGCAATATCACTCAGCAATGAATTCTATGTCATCAGGCCCTTAGCATCACAATGAGTGGATTCAGGTATGATGATTCTAACTGAAATAAGTCACACAGAAAAAGAAACATCATAAGATATCAGTAATACACGGAATGTAAACTTGGCTACCCAGGAACTGAATTACAGAACAGAACAGGGTCTCAAATTTAGAAAACCAACTTATGCTTGCTTAAGGGTAAAGGTGAGTTGGGGTGCTGCATAAAACCAGAGATTGAAATGAGCACAGATAAAGTTCCTTAAGCCAAATATGGAATAGACAAGAGCTACTCCTTGCTCAACGAAATGGACTCAAAACCCCATATTAAACCCCTAAGAATGTACCTGACTAGTAAGTATCTTAAAACCTATGGATTGCTATGTCTCCAAAAGAGAATCAAGCGTGTGTACAGGGGAATAAACACAGCAGTGATAGGATTGGAGAGGTTCGGTGAGCAAATGAAGACCCTTTGAAGTTATATTGCATGGTACCCATTACACGGGTCTCAACTCTCCAGGTTTAAGGTATTCTTCCTTCAGCTAAAATATGCATGTGGAACACAGAGTATGATCAACCATGTGAACGGGAGACGTGTTCAAATATGTCTCAGTTTTCCTCCCCTGGTACTCGGGTGCAACATTCCAGACGCTTTACTAACACTCTCCCCACTTGGAGAGTCAGCGCCTTTAACCTCCTGTTTGGCCCAGTTTGCAATTTCTGCGGAAGATGAACAGGAATAGCGAGAACCAATGAGAGGCTAGCTGGAGGTGTCTGGACGGGCAAATTTAACTCTCATTTCCCACCAGGAAGAGGAAATAACCAAAGGCTCAGCGTGCCGTACCGGAACCAGATTAGGGCCTGAAGCCATCCTGCGGTGTTGCGGCCAGCTCAAAAGAAAGCGAGTTGAACAAAGGAGCTCAGGGGCACTGTAATTCACAAACCTGCAGAGTTATAAATGACAGCTATCGTCCAAAAATAGACTGAAGTAAGGCTGCCAAGAGGACTTGAAAGCGGGGCAGAATTGCAGGAAACCGATTTCAGGAGGTAGACTGGAATTGCATTGAAAGCATAGGAAAAGAGGCAGAACGTCCACAATGATGCACTTGGCCAAAAAGGGCGTATGCGTTTTTTCCTGAATATATTCAGGAAAAAACGCATACGCCCTTTTTGGCCAACCAAGCAAGCTTGCAAAGGAAATCTGCACTACAATGAAGTCTCACTTCCCCCCGGTCAAAAGGGCCATCTGAAAAAAGTGTAAAATCCAGAAAGGCAGGACAGGCCATGGAGAACTGGGAGCCTTGTTATGCTGATGGGCGGGATGTAAATTGCCAACAACCACTCGGGAGAAGTGTATGGTGTTTCCTGAAACATCTAAAAAACAAAGCAACAGAACCTAGGGCACTTCCACTTATGGTCCTATAGCTTAGGGAAATTAAAATCAAAAAGACACAACCACCCCAAAGTTTGGAACGGCTCTGTTTACAAGAACCTCGTTTACAGTACAAGTTCAACATCGCAGAAAGTGAAAAATGGATAAAGAAGTTGTGGTATTTACTTACAAAGCAATATCACTCAGCAATGAAATCTGTGTCATCAGGCCCTTAGCAGCACAATGAGTGGATTCAGGTATGATGATTCTAACTGAAGTAAGTCACACAGAAAAAGAAACATCATAAGATATCAGTAATACACGGAATGTAAACTTGGCTACACAGGAACTGAATTACAGAACAGAACAGGGTCTCAAATTTAGAAAACCAACTTATGCTTGCTTAAGGGTAAAGGTGAGTTGGGGTTCTGCATAAAACCAGAGATTGAAATGAGCACAGATAAAGTTCCTTAAGCCAAATATGGAATAGACAAGAGCTACTCCTTGCTCAACGAAATGGACTCAACACCGCATATTAAACGCCTAAGAATGTACCTGACTAGTAAGTATCTTAAAACCTATGGATTGCTATGTCTCCGAAAGAGAATCAAGCATGTGTACAGGGGCATAAACGCAGCAGTGATAGGATTGGAGAGGTTCGGTGAGCAAATGAAGACCCTTTGAAGTCATATTGCATGGTACCCATTCCACGGGTTTCAACTACCCAGGTTTAAGGTATTCTTCCTTCAGCTAAAACATGCATGTGGAACCTAGAGTATGATCAACCATGTGATCGGGAGACGTGTTCAAATATGTCTCAGTTTTCGTACCCTGGTACTCGGGTGCAACATTCCAGACGCTTTACTAACACTCTCCCGACTTGGAGAGTCAGTCCCTTTAACCTCCTGTTTGGCCCAGTTTGCAATTTCTGCAGAAGATGAACAGGAATAGCGAGAACCAATGAGAGACTAGCTGGAGGTGTCTGGACGGGCAAATTTAACTCTCATTTCCCACCAGGAAGAGGAAATAACCAAAGGCTCAGCGTGCCGTGCCGGAACCAGATTAGGGCCTGAAGTCATCCTGCGGTGTTGCGGCCAGGTCACAAGAAAGCGAGTTGAAGAAAGGAGCTCAGGGGCACTGTAATTCACAAACCTGCCGAGTTATAAATGACAGCTATCGTCCAAAAATAGACTGAAGTAAGGCTGCCAAGAGGACTTGAAAGCGGGGCAGAATTGCAGGAAACCGATTTCAGGAGGTAGACTGGAATTGCATTGAAAGCATAGGAAAAGAGGCAGAACGTCCACAATGATGCACTTGGCCAAAAAGGGCGTATGCGTTTTTTCCTGAATATATTCAGGAAAAAACGCATACGCCCTTTTTGGCCAACCAAGCAAGCTTGCAAAGGAAATCTGCACTACAATGAAGTCTCACTTCCCCCCGGTCAAAAGGGCCATCTGAAAAAAGTGTAAAATCCAGAAAGGCAGGACAGGCCATGGAGAACTGGGAGCCTTGTTATGCTGATGGGCGGGATGTAAATTGCCAACAGACACTCGGGAGAAGTGTATGGTGTTTCCTGAAACATCTAAAAAACAAAGCAACAGAGCCTAGGGCACTGCCACTTATGGTCCTATAGCTTAGGGAAATTAAAATCAAAAAGACACAGCCACCCCAAAGTTTGGGACGCCTCTGTTTACAAGAACCTCGTTTACAGTACAAGTTCAACATCGCAGAAAGTGAGAAATGGATAAAGAAGTTGTGGTATTTACTTACAAAGCAATATCACTCAGCAATGAATTCTATGTCATCAGGCCCTTAGCATCACAATGAGTGGATTCAGGTATGATGATTCTAACTGAAATAAGTCACACAGAAAAAGAAACATCATAAGATATCAGTAATACACGGAATGTAAACTTGGCTACACAGGAACTGAATTACAGAACACAACAGGGACTCAAATTTAGAAAACCGACTTATGCTTGCTTAAGGGGAAAGGTGAGTTGGGGTGCTGCATAAAACCAGAGATTGAAATGAGCACAGATAAAGTTCCTTAAGCCAAATATGGAATAGACAAGAGCTACTCCTTGCTCAACGAAATGGACTCAAAACCCCATATTAAACCCCAAAGAATGTACCTGACTAGTAAGTATCTTAAAACCTATGGATTGCTATGTCTCCAAAAGAGAATCAAGCGTGTGTACAGGGGAATAAACACAGCAGTGATAGGATTGGAGAGGTTCGGTGAGCAAATGAAGACCCTTTGAAGTTATATTGCATGGTACCCATTACACGGGTCTCAACTCTCCAGGTTTAAGGTATTCTTCCTTCAGCTTAAACATGCATGTGGAACCCAGAGTATGATCAACCATGTGAACGGGAGACGTGTTCAAATATGTCTCAGTTTTCCTCCCCTGGTACTCGGGTGCAACATTCCAGATGCTTTACTAACACTCTCCCGACTTGGAGAGTCAGTCCCTTTAACCTCCTGTTTGGCCCAGTTTGCAATTTCTGCGGAAGATGAACAGGAATAGCGAGAACCAATGAGAGGCTAGCTGGAGGTGTCTGGACGGGCAAATTTAACTCTCATTTCCCACCAGGAAGAGGAATTAACCAAAGGCTCAGCGTGCCGTGCCAGAACCAGATTAGGGCCTGAAGCCATCCTGTGGTGTTGCAGCCAGGTCACAAGAAAGCGAGTTGAAGAAAGGAGCTCAGGGACACTGTAATTCACAAACCTGCAGAGTTATAAATGACAGCTATCGTCCAAAAATAGACTGAAGTAAGGCTGCCAAGAGGACTTGAAAGCGGGGCAGAATTGCAGGAAACCGATTTCAGGAGGTAGACTGGAATTGCATTGAAAGCATAGGAAAAGAGGCAGAACGTCCACAATGATGCACTTGGCCAAAAAGGGCGTATGCGTTTTTTCCTGAATATATTCAGGAAAAAACGCATACGCCCTTTTTGGCCAACCAAGCAAGCTTGCAAAGGAAATCTGCACTACAATGAAGTCTCACTTCCCCCCGGTCAAAAGGGCCATCTGAAAAAAGTGTAAAATCCAGAAAGGCAACAGGCCATTGAGAACTGGGAGCCTTGTTATGCTGATGGGCGGGATGTAAATTGCCAACAGACACTTGGGAGAAGTGTATGGTGTTTCCTGAAACATCTAAAAAACAAAGCAACAGAGCCTAGGGCACTTCCACTTATGGTCCTATAGCTTAGGGAAATTAAAATCAAAAAGACACAGCCACCCCAAAGTTTGGAACGGCTCTGTTTACAAGAACCTCGTTTACAGTACAAGTTCAACATCGCAGAAAGTGAAAAATGGATAAAGAAGTTGTGGTATTCACTTACAAAGCAATATCACTCAGCAATGAAATCTATGTCATCAGGCCCTTAGCATCGCAATGAGTGGATTCAGGTATGATGATTCTAACTGAAATAAGTCACACAGAAAAAGAAACATCATAAGATATCAGTAATACACGGAATGTAAACTTGGCTACACAGGAACTGAATTACAGAACAGAACAGGGTCTCAAATTTAGAAAACCAACTTATGCTTGCTTAAGGGTAAAGGTGAGTTGGGGTGCTGCATAAAACCAGAGATTGAAATGAGCACAGATAAAGTTCCTTAAGCCAAATATGGAATAGACAAGAGCTACTCCTTGCTCAACGAAATGGACTCAACACCCCATATTTAACGCCTAAGAATGTTCCTGACTAGTAAGTATCTTAAAACCTATGGATTGCTATGTCTCCAAAAGAGAATCAAGCATGTGTACAGGGGCATAAACGCAGCAGTGATAGGATTGGAGAGGTTCGGTGAGCAAATGAAGACCCTTTGAAGTCATATTGCATGGTACCCATTCCACGGGTTTCAACTACCCAGGTTTAAGGTATTCTTCCTTCAGCTAAAACATGCATGTGGAACCTAGAGTATGATCAACCATGTGATCGGGAGACGTGTTCAAATATATCTCAGTTTTCGTACCCTGGTACTTGGGTGCAACATTCCAGACGCTTTACTAACACTCTCCCCACTTGGAGAGTCAGCGCCTTTAACCTCCTGTTTGGCCCAGGTTGCAATTTCTGCGGAAGATGAACAGGAATAGCGAGAACCAATGAGAGGCTAGCTGGAGGTGTCTGGACGGGCAAATTTAACTCTCATTTCCCACCAGGTTAGAGGAATTAACCAAAGGCTCAGCATGCCGGGCTGGAACCAGATTAGGGCCTGAAGCCATCCTGCGGTGTTGCGGCCAGGTCACAAGAAAGCGAGTTGAAGAAAGGAGCTCAGGGGCACTGTAATTCACAAACCTGCAGAGTTATAAATGACAGCTATCATCCAAAAATAGACTGAAGTAAGGCTGCCAAGAGGACTTGAAAGCGGGGCAGATTTGCAGGAAACCGATTTCAGGAGGTAGACTGGAATTGCATTGAAAGCATAGGAAAAGAGGCAGAACGTCCACAATGATGCACTTGGCCGAAAAGGGCGTATGCGTTTTTTCCTGAATATATTCAGGAAAAAACGCATACGCCCTTTTTGGCCAACCAAGCAAGCTTGCAAAGGAAATCTGCACTACAATGAAGTCTCACTTCCCCCCGGTCAAAAGGGCCATCTGAAAAAAGTGTAAAATCCAGAAAGGCAGGACAGGCCATGGAGAACTGGGAGCCTTGTTATGCTGATGGGCGGGATGTAAATTGCCAACAGACACTTGGGAGAAGTGTATGGTGTTTCCTGAAACATCTAAAAAACAAAGCAACAGAGCCTAGGGCACTTCCACTTATGGTCCTATAGCTTAGGGAAATTAAAATCAAAAAGACACAGCCACCCCAAAGTTTGGAACGGCTCTGTTTACAAGAACCTCGTTTACAGTACAAGTTCAACATCGCAGAAAGTGAAAAATGGATAAAGAAGTTGTGGTATTCACTTACAAAGCAATATCACTCAGCAATGAAATCTATGTCATCAGGCCCTTAGCATCGCAATGAGTGGATTCAGGTATGATGATTCTAACTGAAATAAGTCACACAGAAAAAGAAACATCATAAGATATCAGTAATGCACGGAATGTAAACTTGGCTACACAGGAACTGAATTACAGAACAGAACAGGGTCTCAAATTTAGAAAACCAACTTATGCTTGCTTAAGGGTAAAGGTGAGTTGGGGTGCTGCATAAAACCAGAGATTGAAATGAGCACAGATAAAGTTCCTTAAGCCAAATATGGAATAGACAAGAGCTACTCCTTGCTCAACGAAATGGACTCAACACCGCATATTAAACGCCTAAGAATGTACCTGACTAGTAAGTATCTTAAAACCTATGGATTGCTATGTCTCCAAAAGAGAATCAAGCATGTGTACAGGGGCATAAACGCAGCAGTGATAGGATTGGAGAGGTTCGGTGAGCAAATGAAGACCCTTTGAAGTCATATTGCATGGTACCCATTCCACGGGTTTCAACTACCCAGGTTTTAGGTATTCTTCCTTCAGCTAAAACATGCATGTGGAACCCAAGTATGATCAACCATGTGAACGGGAGACGTGTTCAAATATGTCTCAGTTTTCCTCCCCTGGTACTCGGGTGCAACATTCCAGACGCTTTACTAACACTCTCCCCACTTGGAGAGTCAGCGCCTTTAACCTCCTGTTTGGCCCAGTTTGCAATTTCTGCGGAAGATGAACAGGAATAGCGAGAACCAATGAGAGGCTAGCTGGAGGTGTCTGGACGGGCAAATTTAACTCTCATTTCCCACCAGGAAGAGGAAATAACCAAAGGCTCAGCGTGCCGTACCGGAACCAGATTAGGGCCTGAAGCCATCCTGCGGTGTTGCGGCCAGCTCAAAAGAAAGCGAGTTGAACAAAGGAGCTCAGGGGCACTGTAATTCACAAACCTGCAGAGTTATAAATGACAGCTATCGTCCAAAAATAGACTGAAGTAAGGCTGCCAAGAGGACTTGAAAGTGGGGCAGAATTGCAGGAAACCGATTTCAGGAGGTAGACTGGAATTGCATTGAAAGCATAGGAAAAGAGGCAGAACGTCCACAATGATGCACTTGGCCAAAAAGGGCGTATGCGTTTTTTCCTGAATATATTCAGGAAAAAACGCATACGCCCTTTTTGGCCAACCAAGCAAGCTTGCAAAGGAAATCTGCACTACAATGAAGTCTCACTTCCCCCCGGTCAAAAGGGCCATCTGAAAAAAGTGTAAAATCCAGAAAGGCAGGCCAGGCCATGGAGAACTGGGAGCCTTGTTATGCTGATGGGCGGGATGTAAATTGCCAACAACCACTCGGGAGAAGTGTATGGTGTTTCCTGAAACATCTAAAAAACAAAGCAACAGAACCTAGGGCACTTCCACTTATGGTCCTATAGCTTAGGGAAATTAAAATCAAAAAGACACAGCCACCCCAAAGTTTGGAACGGCTCTGTTTACAAGAACCTCGTTTACAGTACAAGTTCAACATCGCAGAAAGTGAAAAATGGATAAAGAAGTTGTGGTATTTACTTACAAAGCAATATCACTCAGCAATGAAATCTGTGTCATCAGGCCTGTAGCAGCACAATGAGTGGATTCAGGTATGATGATTCTAACTGAAGTAAGTCACACAGAAAAAGAAACATCATAAGATATCAGTAATACACGGAATGTAAACTTGGTTACACAGGAACTGAATTACAGAACAGAACAGGGTCTCAAATTTAGAAAACCAACTTATGCTTGCTTAAGGGTAAAGGTGAGTTGGGGTGCTGCATAAAACCAGAGATTGAAATGAGCACAGATAAAGTTCCTTAAGCCAAATATGGAATAGACAAGAGCTACTCCTTGCTCAACAAAATGGACTCAACACCGCATATTAAACGCCTAAGAATGTACCTGACTAGTAAGTATCTTAAAACCTATGGATTGCTATGTCTCCGAAAGAGAATCAAGCATGTGTACAGGGGCATAAACGCAGCAGTGATAGGATTGGAGAGGTTCGGTGAGCAAATGAAGACCCTTTGAAGTCATATTGCATGGTACCCATTACACGGGTCTCAACTCTCCAGGTTTAAGGTATTCTTCCTTCAGCTAAAACATGCATGTGGAACACAGAGTATGATCAACCATGTGAACGGGAGACGTGTTCAAATATGTCTCAGTTTTCCTCCCCTGGTACTCGGGTGCAACATTCCAGACGCTTTACTAACACTCTCCCCACTTGGAGAGTCAGCGCCTTTAACCTCCTGTTTGGCCCAGTTTGCAATTTCTGCGGAAGATGAACAGGAATAGCGAGAACCAATGAGAGGCTAGCTGGAGGTGTCTGGACGGGCAAATTTAACTCTCATTTCCCACCAGGAAGAGGAATTAACCAAAGGCTCAGCGTGCCGTGCCGGAACCAGATTAGGGCCTGAAGCCATCCTGCGGTGTTGCAGCCAGTCACAAGAAAGCGAGTTGAAGAAAGGAGCTCAGGGGCACTGTAATTCACAAACCTGCAGAGTTATAAATGACAGCTATCGTCCAAAAATAGACTGAAGTAAGGCTGCCAAGAGGACTTGAAAGCGGGGCAGAATTGCAGGAAACCGATTTCAGGAGGTAGACTGGAATTGCATTGAAAGCATAGGAAAAGAGGCAGAACGTCCACAATGACGCACTTGGCCAAAAAGGGCGTATGCGTTTTTTCCTGAATATATTCAGGAAAAAACGCATACGCCCTTTTTGGCCAACCAAGCAAGCTTGCAAAGGAAATCTGCACTACAATGAAGTCTCACTTCCCCCCGGTCAAAAGGGCCATCTGAAAAAAGTGTAAAATCCAGAAAGGCAACAGGCCATTGAGAACTGGGAGCCTTGTTATGCTGATGGGCGGGATGTAAATTGCCAACAGACACTTGGGAGAAGTGTATGGTGTTTCCTGAAACATCTAAAAAACAATGCAACAGAGCCTAGGGCACTTCCACTTATGGTCCTATAGCTTAGGGAAATTAAAATCAAAAAGACACAGCCACCCCAAAGTTTGGAACGGCTCTGTTTACAAGAACCTCATTTACAGTACAAGTTCAACATCGCAGAAAGTGAAAAATGGATAAAGAAGTTGTGGTATTCACTTACAAAGCAATATCACTCAGCAATGAAATCTATGTCATCAGGCCCTTAGCATCGCAATGAGTGGATTCAGGTATGATGATTCTAACTGAAATAAGTCACACAGAAAAAGAAACATCATAAGATATCAGTAATGCACGGAATGTAAACTTGGCTACACAGGAACTGAATTACAGAACAGAACAGGGTCTCAAATTTAGAAAACCAACTTATGCTTGCTTAAGGGTAAAGGTGAGTTGGGTTGCTGCATAAAACCAGAGATTGAAATGAGCACAGATAAAGTTCCTTAAGCCAAATATGGAATAGACAAGAGCTACTCCTTGCTCAACGAAATGGACTCAACACCGCATATTAAACGCCTAAGAATGTAGCTGACTAGTAAGTATCTTAAAACCTATGGATTGCTATGTCTCCAAAAGAGAATCAAGCATGTGTACAGGGGCATAAACGCAGCAGTGATAGGATTGGAGAGGTTCGGTGAGCAAATGAAGACCCTTTGAAGTCATATTGCATGGTACCCATTCCACGGGTTTCAACTACACAGGTTTTAGGTATTCTTCCTTCAGCTAAAACATGCATGTGGAACCCAAGTATGATCAACCATGTGAACGGGAGACGTGTTCAAATATGTCTCAGTTTTCCTCCCCTGGTACTCGGGTGCAACATTCCAGACGCTTTACTAACACTCTCCCCACTTGGAGAGTCAGCGCCTTTAACCTCCTGTTTGGCCCAGTTTGCAATTTCTGCGGAAGATGAACAGGAATAGCGAGAACCAATGAGAGGCTAGCTGGAGGTGTCTGGACGGGCAAATTTAACTCTCATTTCCCACCAGGAAGAGGAAATAACCAAAGGCTCAGCGTGCCGTACCGGAACCAGATTAGGGCCTGAAGCCATCCTGCGGTGTTGCGGCCAGGTCACAAGAAAGCGAGTTGAAGAAAGGAGCTCAGGGGCACTGTAATTCACAAACCTGCAGAGTTATAAATGACAGCTATCGTCCAAAAATAGACTGAAGTAAGGCTGCCAAGAGGACTTGAAAGCGGGGCAGAATTGCAGGAAACCGATTTCAGGAGGTAGACTGGAATTGCATTGAAAGCATAGGAAAAGAGGCAGAACGTCCACAATGATGCACTTGGCCAAAAAGGGCGTATGCGTTTTTTCCTGAATATATTCAGGAAAAAACGCATACGCCCTTTTTGGCCAACCAAGCAAGCTTGCAAAGGAAATCTGCACTACAATGAAGTCTCACTTCCCCCCGGTCAAAAGGGCCATCTGAAAAAAGTGTAAAATCCAGAAAGGCAGGACAGGCCATGGAGAACTGGGAGCCTTGTTATGCTGATGGGCGGGATGTAAATTGCCAACAACCACTCGGGAGAAGTGTATGGTGTTTCCTGAAACATCTAAAAAACAAAGCAACAGAACCTAGGGCACTTCCACTTATGGTCCTATAGCTTAGGGAAATTAAAATCAAAAAGACACAGCCACCCCAAAGTTTGGAACGGCCTTGTTTACAAGAACCTCGTTTACAGTACAAGTTCAACATCGCAGAAAGTGAAAAATGGATAAAGAAGTTGTGGTATTTACTTACAAAGCAATATCACTCAGCAATGAAATCTGTGTCATCAGGCCCGTAGCAGCACAATGAGTGGATTCAGGTATGATGATTCTAACTGAAGTAAGTCACACAGAAAAAGAAACATCATAAGATATCAGTAATACACGGAATGTAAACTTGGCTACACAGGAACTGAATTACAGAACAGAACAGGGACTCAAATTTAGAAAACCAACTTATGCTTGCTTAAGGGTAAAGGTGAGTTGGGGTGCTGCATAAAACCAGAGATTGAAATGAGCACAGATAAAGTTCCTTAAGCCAAATATGGAATAGACAAGAGCTACTCCTTGCTCAACGAAATGGACTCAACACCGCATATTAAACGCCTAAGAATGTACCTGACTAGTAAGTATCTTAAAACCTATGGATTGCTATGTCTCCGAAAGAGAATCAAGCATGTGTACAGGGGCATAAACGCAGCAGTGATAGGATTGGAGAGGTTCGGTGAGCAAATGAAGACCCTTTGAAGTCATATTGCATGGTACCCATTACACGGGTCTCAACTCTCCAGGTTTAAGGTATTCTTCCTTCAGCTAAAACATGCATGTGGAACACAGAGTATGATCAACCATGTGAACGGGAGACGTGTTCAAATATGTCTCAGTTTTCCTCCCCTGGTACTCGGGTGCAACATTCCAGATGCTTTACTAACACTCTCCCCACTTGGAGAGTCAGCGCCTTTAACCTCCTGTTTGGCCCAGTTTGCAATTTCTGCGGAAGATGAACAGGAATAGCGAGAACCAATGAGAGGCTAGCTGGAGGTGTCTGGACGGGCAAATTTAACTCTCATTTCCCACCAGGAAGAGGAATTAACCAAAGGCTCAGCGTGCCGTGCCGGAACCAGATTAGGGCCTGAAGCCATCCTGCGGTGTTGCAGCCAGTCACAAGAAAGCGAGTTGAAGAAAGGAGCTCAGGGGCACTGTAATTCACAAACCTGCAGAGTTATAAATGACAGCTATCGTCCAAAAATAGACTGAAGTAAGGCTGCCAAGAGGACTTGAAAGCGGGGCAGAATTGCAGGAAACCGATTTCAGGAGGTAGACTGGAATTGCATTGAAAGCATAGGAAAAGAGGCAGAACGTCCACAATGATGCACTTGGCCAAAAAGGGCGTATGCGTTTTTTCCTGAATATATTCAGGAAAAAACGCATACGCCCTTTTTGGCCAACCAAGCAAGCTTGCAAAGGAAATCTGCACTACAATGAAGTCTCACTTCCCCCCGGTCAAAAGGGCCATCTGAAAAAAGTGTAAAATCCAGAAAGGCAACAGGCCATTGAGAACTGGGAGCCTTGTTATGCTGATGGGCGGGATGTAAATTGCCAACAGACACTTGGGAGAAGTGTATGGTGTTTCCTGAAACATCTAAAAAACAAAGCAACAGAGCCTAGGGCACTTCCACTTATGGTCCTATAGCTTAGGGAAATTAAAATCAAAAAGACACAGCCACCCCAAAGTTTGGAACGGCTCTGTTTACAAGAACCTCGTTTACAGTACAAGTTCAACATCGCAGAAAGTGAAAAATGGATAAAGAAGTTGTGGTATTCACTTACAAAGCAATATCACTCAGCAATGAAATCTATGTCATCAGGCCCTTAGCATCGCAATGAGTGGATTCAGGTATGATGATTCTAACTGAAATAAGTCACACAGAAAAAGAAACATCATAAGATATCAGTAATGCACGGAATGTAAACTTGGCTACACAGGAACTGAATTACAGAACAGAACAGGGTCTCAAATTTAGAAAACCAACTTATGCTTGCTTAAGGGTAAAGGTGAGTTGGGTTGCTGCATAAAACCAGAGATTGAAATGAGCACAGATAAAGTTCCTTAAGCCAAACATGGAATAGACAAGAGCTACTCCTTGCTCAATGAAATGGACTCAACACCGCATATTAAACGCCTAAGAATGTAGCTGACTAGTAAGTATCTTAAAACCTATGGATTGCTATGTCTCCAAAAGAGAATCAAGCATGTGTACAGGGGCATAAACGCAGCAGTGATAGGATTGGAGAGGTTCGGTGAGCAAATGAAGACCCTTTGAAGTCATATTGCATGGTACCCATTACACGGGTTTCAACTACCCAGGTTTTAGGTATTCTTCCTTCAGCTAAAACATGCATGTGGAACCCAAGTATGATCAACCATGTGAACGGGAGACGTGTTCAAATATGTCTCAGTTTTCCTCCCCTGGTACTCGGGTGCAACATTCCAGACGCTTTACTAACACTCTCCCCACTTGGAGAGTCAGCGCCTTTAACCTCCTGTTTGGCCCAGTTTGCAATTTCTGCGGAAGATGAACAGGAATAGCGAGAATCAATGAGAGGCTAGCTGGAGGTGTCTGGACGGGCAAATTTAACTCTCATTTCCCACCAGGAAGAGGAAATAACCAAAGGCTCAGCGTGCCGTACCGGAACCTGATTAGGGCCTGAAGCCATCCTGCGGTGTTGCGGCCAGGTCACAAGAAAGCGAGTTGAAGAAAGGAGCTCAGGGGCACTGTAATTCACAAACCTGCAGAGTTATAAATGACAGCTATCGTCCAAAAATAGACTGAAGTAAGGCTGCCAAGAAGACTTGAAAGCGGGGCAGAATTGCAGGAAACCGATTTCAGGAGGTAGACTGGAATTGCATTGAAAGCATAGGAAAAGAGGCAGAACGTCCACAATGATGCACTTGGCCAAAAAGGGCGTATGCGTTTTTTCCTGAATATATTCAGGAAAAAACGCATACGCCCTTTTTGGCCAACCAAGCAAGCTTGCAAAGGAAATCTGCACTACAATGAAGTCTCACTTCCCCCCGGTCAAAAGGGCCATCTGAAAAAAGTGTAAAATCCAGAAAGGCAGGACAGGCCATGGAGAACTGGGAGCCTTGTTATGCTGATGGGCGGGATGTAAATTGCCAACAACCACTCGGGAGAAGTGTATGGTGTTTCCTGAAACATCTAAAAAACAAAGCAACAGAACCTAGGGCACTTCCACTTATGGTCCTATAGCTTAGGGAAATTAAAATCAAAAAGACACAGCCACCCCAAAGTTTGGAACGGCTCTGTTTACAAGAACCTCGTTTACAGTACAAGTTCAACATCGCAGAAAGTGAAAAATGGATAAAGAAGTTGTGGTATTTACTAACAAAGCAATATCACTCAGCAATGAAATCTGTGTCATCAGGCCCGTAGCAGCACAATGAGTGGATTCAGGTATGATGATTCTAACTGAAGTAAGTCACACAGAAAAAGAAACATCATAAGATATCAGTAATACACGGAATGTAAACTTGGCTACACAGGAACTGAATTACAGAACAGAACAGGGTCTCAAATTTAGAAAACCAACTTATGCTTGCTTAAGGGTAAAGGTGAGTTGGGGTGCTGCATAAAACCAGAGATTGAAATGAGCACAGATAAAGTTCCTTAAGTCAAATATGGAATAGACAAGAGCTACTCCTTGCTCAACGAAATGGACTCAACACCGCATATTAAACGCCTAAGAATGTACCTGACTAGTAAGTATCTTAAAAACCTATGGATTGCTATGTCTCCGAAAGAGAATCAAGCATGTGTACAGGGGCATAAACGCAGCAGTGATAGGATTGGAGAGGTTCGGTGAGCAAATGAAGACCCTTTGAAGTCATATTGCATGGTACCCATTACACGGGTCTTAACTCTCCAGGTTTAAGGTATTCTTCCTTCAGCTAAAACATGCATGTGGAACCCAAGTATGATCAACCATGTGAACGGGAGACGTGTTCAAATATGTCTCAGTTTTCCTCCCCTGGTACTCGGGTGCAACATTCCAGACGCTTTACTAACACTCTCCCCACTTGGAGAGTCAGCGCCTTTAACCTCCTGTTTGGCCCAGTTTGCAATTTCTGCAGAAGATGAACAGGAATAGCGAGAACCAATGAGAGGCTAGCTGGAGGTGTCTGGACGGGCAAATTTAACTCTCATTTCCCACCAGGAAGAGGAAATAACCAAAGGCTCAGCGTGCCGTGCTGGAACCAGATTAGGGCCTGAAGCCATCCTGCAGTGTTGCGGCCAGGTCACAAGTAAGCAAGTTGAAGAAAGGAGCTCAGGGTCACTGTAATTCACAAACCTGCAGAGTTATAAATGACAGCTATCGTCCAAAAATAGACTGAAGTAAGGCTGCCAAGAGGACTTGAAAGCGGGGCAGAATTGCAGGAAACCGATTTCAGGAGGTAGACTGGAATTGCATTGAAAGCATAGGAAAAGAGGCAGAACGTCCACAATGATGCACTTGGCCAAAAAGGGCGTATGCGTTTTTTCCTGAATATATTCAGGAAAAAACGCATACGCCCTTTTCGGCCAACCAAGCAAGCTTGCAAAGGAAATCTGCACTACAATGAAGTCTCACTTCCCCCCGGTCAAAAGGGCCATCTGAAAAAAGTGTAAAATCCAGAAAGGCAGGACAGGTCATGGAGAACTGGGAGCCTTGTTATGCTGATGGGCGGGATGTAAATTGCCAACAACCACTCGGGAAAAGTGTATGGTGTTTCCTGAAACATCTAAAAAACAAAGCAACAGAACCTAGGGCACTTCCACTTATGGTCCTATAGCTTAGGGAAATTAAAATCAAAAAGACACAGCCACCCCAAAGTTTGGAACGGCTCTGTTTACAAGAACCTCATTTACAGTACAAGTTCAACATCGCAGAAAGTGAAAAATGGATAAAGAAGTTGTGGTATTTACATACAAAGCAATATCACTCAGCAATGAAATCTGTGTCATCAGGCCCGTAGCAGCACAATGAGTGGATTCAGGTATGATGATTCTAACAGAAGTAAGTCACACAGAAAAAGAAACATCATAAGATATCAGTAATACACGGAATGTAAACTTGGCTACACAGGAACTGAATTACAGAACAGAACAGGGACTCAAATTTAGAAAACCAACTTATGCTTGCTTAAGGGTAAAGGTGAGTTGGGGTGCTGCATAAAACCAGAGATTGAAATGAGCACAGATAAAGTTCCTTAAGTCAAATATGGAATAGACAAGAGCTACTCCTTGCTCTAGGAAATGGACTCAACACCGCATATTAAACGCCTAAGAATGTACCTGACTAGTAAGTATCTTAAAACCTATGGATTGCTATGTCTCCAAAAGAGAATCAAGCATGTGTACAGGGGCATAAACGCAGCAGTGATAGGATTGGAGAGGTTCGGTGAGCAAATGAAGACCCTTTGAAGTCATATTGCATGGTACCCATTCCACGGGTTTCAACTACCCAGGTTTTAGGTATTCTTCCTTCAGCTAAAACATGCATGTGGAACCCAAGTATGATCAACCATGTGAACGGGAGACGTGTTCAAATATGTCTCAGTTTTCCTCCCCTGGTACTCGGGTGCAACATTCCAGACGCTTTACTAACACTCTCCCCACTTGGAGAGTCAGCGCCTTTAACCTCCTGTTTGGCCCAGTTTGCAATTTCTGCGGAAGATGAACAGGAATAGCGAGAACCAATGAGAGGCTAGCTGGAGGTGTCTGGACGGGCAAATTTAACTCTCATTTCCCACCAGGAAGAGGAAATAACCAAAGGCTCAGCGTGCCGTACCGGAACCAGATTAGGGCCTGAAGCCATCCTGCGGTGTTGCGGCCAGGTCACAAGAAAGCGAGTTGAAGAAAGGAGCTCAGGGGCACTGTAATTCACAAACGTGCAGAGTTATAAATGACAGCTATCGTCCAAAAATAGACTGAAGTAAGGCTGCCAAGAGGACTTGAAAGCGGGGCAGAATTGCAGGAAACCGATTTCAGGAGGTAGACTGGAATTGCATTGAAAGCATAGGAAAAGAGGCAGAACGTCCACAATGACGCACTTGGCCAAAAAGGGCGTATGCGTTTTTTCCTGAATATATTCAGGAAAAAACGCATACGCCCTTTTTGGCCAACCAAGCAAGCTTGCAAAGGAAATCTGCACTACAATGAAGTCTCACTTCCCCCCGGTCAAAAGGGCCATCTGAAAAAAGTGTAAAATCCAGAAAGGCAGGACAGGCCATGGAGAACTGGGAGCCTTGTTATGCTGATGGGCGGGATGTAAATTGCCAACAACCACTGGGGAGAAGTGTATGGTGTTTCCTGAAACATCTAAAAAACAAAGCAACAGAACCTAGGGCACTTCCACTTATGGTCCTATAGCTTAGGGAAATTAAAATCAAAAAGACACAGCCACCCCAAAGTTTGGAACGGCTCTGTTTACAAGAACCTCGTTTACAGTACAAGTTCAACATCGCAGAAAGTGAAAAATGGATAAAGAAGTTGTGGTATTTACTGACAAAGCAATATAACTCAGCAATGAAATCTGTGTCATCAGGCCCGTAGCAGCACAATGAGTGGATTCAGGTATGATGATTCTAACTGAAGTAAGTCACACAGAAAAAGAAACATCATAAGATATCAGTAATACACGGAATGTAAACTTGGCTACACAGGAACTGAATTACAGAACAGAACAGTGTCTCAAATTTAGAAAACCAACTTATGCTTCCTTAAGGGTAAAGGTGAGTTGGGGTGCTGCATAAAACCAGAGATTGAAATGAGCACAGATAAAGTTCCTTAAGTCAAATATGGAATAGACAAGAGCTACTCCTTGCTCAACGAAATGGACTCAACACCGCATATTAAACGCCTAAGAATGTACCTGACTAGTAAGTATCTTAAAAACCTATGGATTGCTATGTCTCCGAAAGAGAATCAAGCATGTGTACAGGGGCATAAACGCAGCAGTGATAGGATTGGAGAGGTTCGGTGAGCAAATGAAGACCCTTTGAAGTCATATTGCATGGTACCCATTACACGGGTCTTAACTCTCCAGGTTTAAGGTATTCTTCCTTCAGCTAAAACATGCATGTGGAACCCAAGTATGATCAACCATGTGAACGGGAGACGTGTTCAAATATGTCTCAGTTTTCCTCCCCTGGTACTCGGGTGCAACATTCCAGACGCTTTACTAACACTCTCCCCACTTGGAGAGTCAGCGCCTTTAACCTCCTGTTTGGCCCAGTTTGCAATTTCTGCGGAAGATGAACAGGAATAGCGAGAACCAATGAGAGGCTAGCTGGAGGTGTCTGGACGGGCAAATTTAACTCTCATTTCCCACCAGGAAGAGGAAATAACCAAAGGCTCAGCGTGCCATGCCCGAACCAGATTAGGGCCTGAAGCCATCCTGCGGTGTTGCGGCCAGGTCACAAGAAAGCGAGTTGAAGAAAGGAGCTCAGGGGCACTGTAATTCACAAACCTGCAGAGTTATAAATGACAGCTATCGTCCAAAAATAGACTGAAGTAAGGCTGCCAAGAGGACTTGAAAGCGGGGCAGAATTGCAGGAAACCGATTTCAGGAGGTAGACTGGAATTGCATTGAAAGCATAGGAAAAGAGGCAGAACGTCCACAATGACGCACTTGGCCAAAAAGGGCGTATGCGTTTTTTCCTGAATATATTCAGGAAAAAACGCATACGCCCTTTTTGGCCAACCAAGCAAGCTTGCAAAGGAAATCTGCACTACAATGAAGTCTCACTTCCCCCCGGTCAAAAGGGCCATCTGAAAAAAGTGTAAAATCCAGAAAGGCAGGACAGGCCATGGAGAACTGGGAGCCTTGTTATGCTGATGGGCGGGATGTAAATTGCCAAAAACTACTCGGGAGAAGTGTATGGTGTTTCCTGAAACATCTAAAAAACAAAGCAACAGAACCTAGGGCACTTCCACTTATGGTCCTATAGCTTAGGGAAATTAAAATCAAAAAGACACAGCCACCCCAAAGTTTGGAACGGCTCTGTTTACAAGAACCTCATTTACATTACAAGTTCAACATCGCAGAAAGTGAAAAATGGATAAAGAAGTTGTGGTATTTACTTACAAAGCAATATCACTCAGCAATGAAATCTGTGTCATCAGGCCCGTAGCAGCACAATGAGTGGATTCAGGTATGATGATTCTAACAGAAGTAAGTCACACAGAAAAAGAAACATCATAAGATATCAGTAATACACGGAATGTAAACTTGGCTACACAGGAACTGAATTACAGAACAGAACAGGGACTCAAATTTAGAAAACCAACTTATGCTTGCTTAAGGGTAAAGGTGAGTTGGGGTGCTGCATAAAACCAGAGATTGAAATGAGCACAGATAAAGTTCCTTAAGTCAAATATGGAATAGACAAGAGCTACTCCTTGCTCAACGAAATGGACTCAACACCGCATATTAAACGCCTAAGAATGTACCTGACTAGTAAGTATCTTAAAACCTATGGATTGCTATGTCTCTGAAAGAGAATCAAGCATGTGTACAGGGGCATAAACGCAGCAGTGATAGGATTGGAGAGGTTCGGTGAGCAAATGAAGACCCTTTGAAGTCATATTGCATGGTACCCATTACACGGGTTTCAACTACACAGGTTTTAGGTATTCTTCCTTCAGCTAAAACATGCATGTGGAACCCAAGTTTGATCAACCATGTGAACGGGAGACGTGTTGAAATATGTCTCAGTTTTCCTCCCCTGGTACTCGGGTGCAACATTCCAGACGCTTTACTAACACTCTCCCCACTTGGAGAGTCAGCGCCTTTAACCTCCTGTTTGGCCCAGTTTGCAATTTCTGCGGAAGATGAACAGGAATAGCGAGAACCAATGAGAGGCTAGCTGGAGGTGTCTGGACGGGCAAATTTAACTCTCATTTCCCACCAGGAAGAGGAAATAACCAAAGGCTCAGCATGCCGTACCGGAACCAGATTAGGGCCTGAAGCCATCCTGCAGTGTTGCGGCCAGCTCAAAAGAAAGCGAGTTGAACAATGGAGCTTAGGGGCACTGTAATTCACAAACCTGCAGAGTTATAAATGACAGCTATCGTCCAAAAATATACTGAAGTAAGGCTGCCAAGAGGACTTGAAAGCGGGGCAGAATTGCAGGAAACCGATTTCAGGAGGTAGACTGGAATTGCATTGAAAGCATAGGAAAAGAGGCAGAACGTCCACAATGATGCACTTGGCCAAAAAGGGCGTATGCGTTTTTTCCTGAATATATTCAGGAAAAAACGCATACGCCCTTTTTGGCCAACCAAGCAAGCTTGCAAAGGAAATCTGCACTACAATGAAGTCTCACTTCCCCCCGGTCAAAAGGGCCATCTGAAAAAAGTGTAAAATCCAGAAAGGCAGGACAGGCCATGGAGAACTGGGAGCCTTGTTATGCTGATGGGCGGGATGTAAATTGCCAACAACCACTCGGGAGAAGTGTATGGTGTTTCCTGAAACATCTAAAAAACAAAGCAACAGAACCTAGGGCACTTCCACTTATGGTCCTATAGCTTAGGGAAATTAAAATCAAAAAGACACAGCCACCCCAAAGTTTGGAACGGCTCTGTTTACAAGAACCTCGTTTACAGTACAAGTTCAACATCGCAGAAAGTGAAAAATGGATAAAGAAGTTGTGGTATTTACTTACAAAGCAATATCACTCAGCAATGAAATCTGTGTCATCAGGCCCTTAGCAGCACAATGAGTGGATTCAGGTATGATGATTCTAACTGAAGTAAGTCACACAGAAAAAGAAACATCATAAGATATCAGTAATACACGGAATGTAAACTTGGCTACACAGGAACTGAATTACAGAACAGAACAGGGTCTCAATTTAGAAAACCAACTTATGCTTGCTTAAGGGTAAAGGTGAGTTGGGGTGCTGCATAAAACCAGAGATTGAAATGAGCACAGATAAAGTTCCTTAAGTCAAATATGGAATAGACAAGAGCTACTCCTTGCTCAACGAAATGGACTCAACACCGCATATTAAACGCCTAAGAATGTACCTGACTAGTAAGTATCTTAAAAACCTATGGATTGCTATGTCTCCGAAAGAGAATCAAGCATGTGTACAGGGGCATAAACGCAGCAGTGATAGGATTGGAGAGGTTCGGTGAGCAAATGAAGACCCTTTGAAGTCATATTGCATGGTACCCATTACACGGGTCTTAACTCTCCAGGTTTAAGGTATTCTTCCTTCAGCTAAAACATGCATGTGGAACCCAAGTATGATCAACCATGTGAACGGGAGACGTGTTCAAATATGTCTCAGTTTTCCTCCCCTGGTACTCGGGTGCAACATTCCAGACGCTTTACTAACACTCTCCCCACTTGGAGAGTCAGCGCCTTTAACCTCCTGTTTGGCCCAGTTTGCAATTTCTGCGGAAGATGAACAGGAATAGCGAGAACCAATGAGAGGCTAGCTGGAGGTGTCTGGACGGGCAAATTAAACTCTCATTTCCCACCAGGAAGAGGAAATAACCAAAGGCTCAGCGTGCCATGCCCGAACCAGATTAGGGCCTGAAGCCATCCTGCGGTGTTGCGGCCAGGTCACAAGAAAGCGAGTTGAAGAAAGGAGCTCAGGGGCACTGTAATTCACAAACCTGCAGAGTTATAAATGACAGCTATCGTCCAAAAATAGACTGAAGTAAGGCTGCCAAGAGGACTTGAATGCGGGGCAGAATTGCAGGAAACCGATTTCAGGAGGTAGACTGGAATTGCATTGAAAGCATAGGAAAAGAGGCAGAACGTCCACAATGATGCACTTGGCCAAAAAGGGCGTATGCGTTTTTTCCTGAATATATTCAGGAAAAAACGCATACGCCCTTTTTGGCCAACCAAGCAAGCTTGCAAAGGAAATCTACACTACAATGAAGTCTCACTTCCCCCCGGTCAAAAGGGCCATCTGAAAAAAGTGTAAAATCCAGAAAGGCAGGACAGGCCATGGAGAACTGGGAGCCTTGTTATGCTGATGGGCGGGATGTAAATTGCCAACAACCACTCGGGAGAAGTGTATGGTGTTTCCTGAAACATCTAAAAAACAAAGCAACAGAACCTAGGGCACTTCCACTTATGGTCCTATAGCTTAGGGAAATTAAAATCAAAAAGACACAGCCACCCCAAAGTTTGGAACGGCTCTGTTTACAAGAACCTCGTTTACAGTACAAGTTCAACATCGCAGAAAGTGAAAAATGGATAAAGAAGTTGTGGTATTTACTGACAAAGCAATATCACTCAGCAATGAAATCTGTGTCATCAGGCCCTTAGCAGCACAATGAGTGGATTCAGGTATGATGATTCTAACTGAAGTAAGTCACACAGAAAAAGAAACATCATAAGATATCACTAATACACGGAATGTAAACTTGGCTACACAGGAACTGAATTACAGAACAGAACAGGGTCTCAAATTTAGAAAACAAACTTATGCTTGCTTAAGGGGAAAGGTGAGTTGGGGTGCTGCATAAAACCAGAGATTGAAATGAGCACAGATAAAGTTCCTTAAGCCAAATATGGAATAGACAAGAGCTACTCCTTGCTCAACGAAATGGACTCAAAACCCCATATTAAACGCCTAAGAATGTTCCTGACTAGTAAGTATCTTAAAACCTATGGATTGCTATGTCTCCAAAAGAGAATCAAGCATGTGTACAGGGGCATAAATGCAGCAGTGATAGGATTGGAGAGGTTCGGTGCGCAAATGAAGACACTTTATAATCATATTGCATGGTACCCATTCCACGGGTTTCAACTACCCAGGTTTAAGGTATTCTTCCTTCAGCTAAAACATGCATGTGGAACCTAGAGTATGATCAACCATGTGATCGGGAGACGTGTTCAAATATGTCTCAGTTTTCGTACCCTGGTACTCGGGTGCAACATTCCAGACGCTTTACTAACACTCTCCCGACTTGGAGAGTCAGTCCCTTTAACCTCCTGTTTGGCCCAGTTTGCAATTTCTGCGGAAGATGAACAGGAATAGCGAGAACCAATGAGCGACTAGCTGGAGGTGTCTGGACGGGCAAATTTAACTCTTATTTCCCACCAGGAAGAGGAAATAACCAAAGGCTCAGCGTGCCGTGCCGGAACCAGATGAGGGCCTGAAGCCATCCTGCGGTGTTGCGGCCAGGTCACAAGAAAGCGAGTTGAAGAAAGGAGCTCAGGGGCACTGTAATTCACAAACTTGCAGAGTTATAAATGACAGCTATCGTCCAAAAATAGACTGAAGTAAGGCTGCCAAGAGGACTTGAAAGTGGGGCAGAATTGCAGGAAACCGATTTCAGGAGGTAGACTGGAATTGCATTGAAAGCATAGGAAAAGAGGCAGAACGTCCACAATGATGCACTTGGCCAAAAAGGGCGTATGCGTTTTTTCCTGAATATATTCAGGAAAAAACGCATACGCCCTTTTTGGCCAACCAAGCAAGCTTGCAAAGGAAATCTGCACTACAATGAAGTCTCACTTCCCCCCGGTCAAAAGGGCCATCTGAAAAAAGTGTAAAATCCAGAAAGGCAGGACAGGCCATGGAGAACTGGGAGCCTTGTTATGCTGATGGGCGGGATGTAAATTGCCAACAACCACTCGGGAGAAGTGTATGGTGTTTCCTGAAACATCTAAAAAACAAAGCAACAGAACCTAGGGCACTTCCACTTATGGTCCTATAGCTTAGGGAAATTAAAATCAAAAAGACACAGCCACCCCAAAGTTTGGAACGGCCTTGTTTACAAGAACCTCGTTTACAGTACAAGTTCAACATCGCAGAAAGTGAAAAATGGATAAAGAAGTTGTGGTATTTACTTACAAAGCAATATCACTCAGCAATGAAATCTGTGTCATCAGGCCCGTAGCAGCACAATGAGTGGATTCAGGTATGATGATTCTAACTGAAGTAAGTCACACAGAAAAAGAAACATCATAAGATATCAGTAATACACGGAATGTAAACTTGGCTACACAGGAACTGAATTACAGAACAGAACAGGGACTCAAATTTAGAAAACCAACTTATGCTTGCTTAAGGGTAAAGGTGAGTTGGGGTGCTGCATAAAACCAGAGATTGAAATGAGCACAGATAAAGTTCCTTAAGCCAAATATGGAATAGACAAGAGCTACTCCTTGCTCAATGAAATGGACTCAACACCACATATTAAACGCCTAAGAATGTAGCTGACTAGTAAGTATCTTAAAACCTATGGATTGCTATGTCTCCAAAAGAGAATCAAGCATGTGTACAGGGGCATAAACGCAGCAGTGATAGGATTGGAGAGGTTCGGTGAGCAAATGAAGACCCTTTGAAGTCATATTGCATGGTACCCATTACACGGGTTTCAACTACCCAGGTTTTAGGTATTCTTCCTTCAGCTAAAACATGCATGTGGAACCCAAGTATGATCAACCATGTGAACGGGAGACGTGTTCAAATATGTCTCAGTTTTCCTCCCCTGGTACTCGGGTGCAACATTCCAGACGCTTTACTAACACTCTCCCCACTTGGAGAGTCAGCGCCTTTAACCTCCTGTTTGGCCCAGTTTGCAATTTCTGCGGAAGATGAACAGGAATAGCGAGAACCAATGAGAGGCTAGCTGGAGGTGTCTGGACGGGCAAATTTAACTCTCATTTCCCACCAGGAAGAGGAAATAACCAAAGGCTCAGCGTGCCGTACCGGAACCTGATTAGGGCCTGAAGCCATCCTGCGGTGTTGCGGCCAGGTCACAAGAAAGCGAGTTGAAGAAAGGAGCTCAGGGGCACTGTAATTCACAAACCTGCAGAGTTATAAATGACAGCTATCGTCCAAAAATAGACTGAAGTAAGGCTGCCAAGAGGACTTGAAAGCGGGGCAGAATTGCAGGAAACCGATTTCAGGAGGTAGACTGGAATTGCATTGAAAGCATAGGAAAAGAGGCAGAACGTCCACAATGATGCACTTGGCCAAAAAGGGCGTATGCGTTTTTTCCTGAATATATTCAGGAAAAAACGCATACGCCCTTTTTGGCCAACCAAGCAAGCTTGCAAAGGAAATCTGCACTACAATGAAGTCTCACTTCCCCCCGGTCAAAAGGGCCATCTGAAAAAAGTGTAAAATCCAGAAAGGCAGGACAGGCCATGGAGAACTGGGAGCCTTGTTATGCTGATGGGCGGGATGTAAATTGCCAACAACCACTCGGGAGAAGTGTATGGTGTTTCCTGAAACATCTAAAAAACAAAGCAACAGAACCTAGGGCACTTCCACTTATGGTCCTATAGCTTAGGGAAATTAAAATCAAAAAGACACAGCCACCCCAAAGTTTGGAACGGCTCTGTTTACAAGAACCTCGTTTACAGTACAAGTTCAACATCGCAGAAAGTGAAAAATGGATAAAGAAGTTGTGGTATTTACTAACAAAGCAATATCACTCAGCAATGAAATCTGTGTCATCAGGCCCGTAGCAGCACAATGAGTGGATTCAGGTATGATGATTCTAACTGAAGTAAGTCACACAGAAAAAGAAACATCATAAGATATCACTAATACACGGAATGTAAACTTGGCTACACAGGAACTGAATTACAGAACAGAACAGGGTCTCAAATTTAGAAAACAAACTTATGCTTGCTTAAGGGGAAAGGTGAGTTGGGGTGCTGCATAAAACCAGAGATTGAAATGAGCACAGATAAAGTTCCTTAAGTCAAATATGGAATAGACAAGAGCTACTCCTTGCTCAACGAAATGGACTCAACACCGCATATTAAACGCCTAAGAATGTACCTGACTAGTAAGTATCTTAAAAACCTATGGATTGCTATGTCTCCGAAAGAGAATCAAGCATGTGTACAGGGGCATAAACGCAGCAGTGATAGGATTGGAGAGGTTCGGTGAGCAAATGAAGACCCTTTGAAGTCATATTGCATGGTACCCATTACACGGGTCTTAACTCTCCAGGTTTAAGGTATTCTTCCTTCAGCTAAAACATGCATGTGGAACCCAAGTATGATCAACCATGTGAACGGGAGACGTGTTCAAATATGTCTCAGTTTTCCTCCCCTGGTACTCGGGTGCAACATTCCAGACGCTTTACTAACACTCTCCCCACTTGGAGAGTCAGCGCCTTTAACCTCCTGTTTGGCCCAGTTTGCAATTTCTGCGGAAGATGAACAGGAATAGCGAGAACCAATGAGAGGCTAGCTGGAGGTGTCTGGACGGGCAAATTTAACTCTCATTTCCCACCAGGAAGAGGAAATAACCAAAGGCTCAGCGTGCCATGCCCGAACCAGATTAGGGCCTGAAGCCATCCTGCGGTGTTGCGGCCAGGTCACAAGAAAGCGAGTTGAAGAAAGGAGCTCAGGGGCACTGTAATTCACAAACCTGCAGAGTTATAAATGACAGCTATCGTCCAAAAATAGACTGAAGTAAGGCTGCCAAGAGGACTTGAAAGCGGGGCAGAATTGCAGGAAACCGATTTCAGGAGGTAGACTGGAATTGCATTGAAAGCATAGGAAAAGAGGCAGAACGTCCACAATGACGCACTTGGCCAAAAAGGGCGTATGCGTTTTTTCCTGAATATATTCAGGAAAAAACGCATACGCCCTTTTTGGCCAACCAAGCAAGCTTGCAAAGGAAATCTGCACTACAATGAAGTCTCACTTCCCCCCGGTCAAAAGGGCCATCTGAAAAAAGTGTAAAATCCAGAAAGGCAGGACAGGCCATGGAGAACTGGGAGCCTTGTTATGCTGATGGGCGGGATGTAAATTGCCAAAAACTACTCGGTAGAAGTGTATGGTGTTTCCTGAAACATCTAAAAAACAAAGCAACAGAACCTAGGGCCCTTCCACTTATGGTCCTATAGCTTAGGGAAATTAAAATCAAAAAGACACAGCCACCCCAAAGTTTGGAACGGCTCTGTTTACAAGAACCTCATTTACATTACAAGTTCAACATCGCAGAAAGTGAAAAATGGATAAAAAAGTTGTGGTATTTACTTACAAAGCAATATCACTCAGCAATGAAATCTGTGTCATCAGGCCCGTAGCAGCACAATGAGTGGATTCAGGTATGATGATTCTAACAGAAGTAAGTCACACAGAAAAAGAAACATCATAAGATATCAGTAATACACGGAATGTAAACTTGGCTACACAGGAACTGAATTACAGAACAGAACAGGGACTCAAATTTAGAAAACCAACTTATGCTTGCTTAAGGGTAAAGGTGAGTTGGGGTGCTGCATAAAACCAGAGATTGAAATGAGCACAGATAAAGTTCCTTAAGTCAAATATGGAATAGACAAGAGCTACTCCTTGCTCAACGAAATGGACTCAACACCGCATATTAAACGCCTAAGAATGTACCTGACTAGTAAGTATCTTAAAACCTATGGATTGCTATGTCTCTGAAAGAGAATCAAGCATGTGTACAGGGGCATAAACGCAGCAGTGATAGGATTGGAGAGGTTCGGTGAGCAAATGAAGACCCTTTGAAGTCATATTGCATGGTACCCATTCCACGGGTTTCAACTACACAGGTTTTAGGTATTCTTCCTTCAGCTAAAACATGCATGTGGAACCCAAGTTTGATCAACCATGTGAACGGGAGACGTGTTGAAATATGTCTCAGTTTTCCTCCCCTGGTACTCGGGTGCAACATTCCAGACGCTTTACTAACACTCTCCCCACTTGGAGAGTCAGCGCCTTTAACCTCCTGTTTGGCCCAGTTTGCAATTTCTGCGGAAGATGAACAGGAATAGCGAGAACCAATGAGAGGCTAGCTGGAGGTGTCTGGACGGGCAAATTTAACTCTCATTTCCCACCAGGAAGAGGAAATAACCAAAGGCTCAGCATGCCGTACCGGAACCAGATTAGGGCCTGAAGCCATCCTGCAGTGTTGCGGCCAGCTCAAAAGAAAGCGAGTTGAACAATGGAGCTTAGGGGCACTGTAATTCACAAACCTGCAGAGTTATAAATGACAGCTATCGTCCAAAAATATACTGAAGTAAGGCTGCCAAGAGGACTTGAAAGCGGGGCAGAATTGCAGGAAACCGATTTCAGGAGGTAGACTGGAATTGCATTGAAAGCATAGGAAAAGAGGCAGAACGTCCACAATGATGCACTTGGCCAAAAAGGGCGTATGCGTTTTTTCCTGAATATATTCAGGAAAAAACGCATACGCCCTTTTTGGCCAACCAAGCAAGCTTGCAAAGGAAATCTGCACTACAATGAAGTCTCACTTCCCCCCGGTCAAAAGGGCCATCTGAAAAAAGTGTAAAATCCAGAAAGGCAGGACAGGCCATGGAGAACTGGGAGCCTTGTTATGCTGATGGGCGGGATGTAAATTGCCAACAACCACTCGGGAGAAGTGTATGGTGTTTCCTGAAACATCTAAAAAACAAAGCAACAGAACCTAGGGCACTTCCACTTATGGTCCTATAGCTTAGGGAAATTAAAATCAAAAAGACACAGCCACCCCAAAGTTTGGAACGGCTCTGTTTACAAGAACCTCGTTTACAGTACAAGTTCAACATCGCAGAAAGTGAAAAATGGATAAAGAAGTTGTGGTATTTACTTACAAAGCAATATCACTCAGCAATGAAATCTGTGTCATCAGGCCCTTAGCAGCACAATGAGTGGATTCAGGTATGATGATTCTAACTGAAGTAAGTCACACAGAAAAAGAAACATCATAAGATATCAGTAATACACGGAATGTAAACTTGGCTACACAGGAACTGAATTACAGAACAGAACAGGGTCTCAATTTAGAAAACCAACTTATGCTTGCTTAAGGGTAAAGGTGAGTTGGGGTGCTGCATAAAACCAGAGATTGAAATGAGCACAGATAAAGTTCCTTAAGTCAAATATGGAATAGACAAGAGCTACTCCTTGCTCAACGAAATGGACTCAACACCGCATATTAAACGCCTAAGAATGTACCTGACTAGTAAGTATCTTAAAAACCTATGGATTGCTATGTCTCCGAAAGAGAATCAAGCATGTGTACAGGGGCATAAACGCAGCAGTGATAGGATTGGAGAGGTTCGGTGAGCAAATGAAGACCCTTTGAAGTCATATTGCATGGTACCCATTACACGGGTCTTAACTCTCCAGGTTTAAGGTATTCTTCCTTCAGCTAAAACATGCATGTGGAACCCAAGTATGATCAACCATGTGAACGGGAGACGTGTTCAAATATGTCTCAGTTTTCCTCCCCTGGTACTCGGGTGCAACATTCCAGACGCTTTACTAACACTCTCCCCACTTGGAGAGTCAGCGCCTTTAACCTCCTGTTTGGCCCAGTTTGCAATTTCTGCGGAAGATGAACAGGAATAGCGAGAACCAATGAGAGGCTAGCTGGAGGTGTCTGGACGGGCAAATTAAACTCTCATTTCCCACCAGGAAGAGGAAATAACCAAAGGCTCAGCGTGCCATGCCCGAACCAGATTAGGGCCTGAAGCCATCCTGCGGTGTTGCGGCCAGGTCACAAGAAAGCGAGTTGAAGAAAGGAGCTCAGGGGCACTGTAATTCACAAACCTGCAGAGTTATAAATGACAGCTATCGTCCAAAAATAGACTGAAGTAAGGCTGCCAAGAGGACTTGAATGCGGGGCAGAATTGCAGGAAACCGATTTCAGGAGGTAGACTGGAATTGCATTGAAAGCATAGGAAAAGAGGCAGAACGTCCACAATGATGCACTTGGCCAAAAAGGGCGTATGCGTTTTTTCCTGAATATATTCAGGAAAAAACGCATACGCCCTTTTTGGCCAACCAAGCAAGCTTGCAAAGGAAATCTACACTACAATGAAGTCTCACTTCCCCCCGGTCAAAAGGGCCATCTGAAAAAAGTGTAAAATCCAGAAAGGCAGGACAGGCCATGGAGAACTGGGAGCCTTGTTATGCTGATGGGCGGGATGTAAATTGCCAACAACCACTCGGGAGAAGTGTATGGTGTTTCCTGAAACATCTAAAAAACAAAGCAACAGAACCTAGGGCACTTCCACTTATGGTCCTATAGCTTAGGGAAATTAAAATCAAAAAGACACAGCCACCCCAAAGTTTGGAACGGCTCTGTTTACAAGAACCTCGTTTACAGTACAAGTTCAACATCGCAGAAAGTGAAAAATGGATAAAGAAGTTGTGGTATTTACTGACAAAGCAATATCACTCAGCAATGAAATCTGTGTCATCAGGCCCTTAGCAGCACAATGAGTGGATTCAGGTATGATGATTCTAACTGAAGTAAGTCACACAGAAAAAGAAACATCATAAGATATCACTAATACACGGAATGTAAACTTGGCTACACAGGAACTGAATTACAGAACAGAACAGGGTCTCAAATTTAGAAAACAAACTTATGCTTGCTTAAGGGGAAAGGTGAGTTGGGGTGCTGCATAAAACCAGAGATTGAAATGAGCACAGATAAAGTTCCTTAAGCCAAATATGGAATAGACAAGAGCTACTCCTTGCTCAACGAAATGGACTCAAAACCCCATATTAAACGCCTAAGAATGTTCCTGACTAGTAAGTATCTTAAAACCTATGGATTGCTATGTCTCCAAAAGAGAATCAAGCATGTGTACAGGGGCATAAATGCAGCAGTGATAGGATTGGAGAGGTTCGGTGCGCAAATGAAGACACTTTATAATCATATTGCATGGTACCCATTCCACGGGTTTCAACTACCCAGGTTTAAGGTATTCTTCCTTCAGCTAAAACATGCATGTGGAACCTAGAGTATGATCAACCATGTGATCGGGAGACGTGTTCAAATATGTCTCAGTTTTCGTACCCTGGTACTCGGGTGCAACATTCCAGACGCTTTACTAACACTCTCCCGACTTGGAGAGTCAGTCCCTTTAACCTCCTGTTTGGCCCAGTTTGCAATTTCTGCGGAAGATGAACAGGAATAGCGAGAACCAATGAGCGACTAGCTGGAGGTGTCTGGACGGGCAAATTTAACTCTTATTTCCCACCAGGAAGAGGAAATAACCAAAGGCTCAGCGTGCCGTGCCGGAACCAGATGAGGGCCTGAAGCCATCCTGCGGTGTTGCGGCCAGGTCACAAGAAAGCGAGTTGAAGAAAGGAGCTCAGGGGCACTGTAATTCACAAACTTGCAGAGTTATAAATGACAGCTATCGTCCAAAAATAGACTGAAGTAAGGCTGCCAAGAGGACTTGAAAGTGGGGCAGAATTGCAGGAAACCGATTTCAGGAGGTAGACTGGAATTGCATTGAAAGCATAGGAAAAGAGGCAGAACGTCCACAATGATGCACTTGGCCAAAAAGGGCGTATGCGTTTTTTCCTGAATATATTCAGGAAAAAACGCATACGCCCTTTTTGGCCAACCAAGCAAGCTTGCAAAGGAAATCTGCACTACAATGAAGTCTCACTTCCCCCCGGTCAAAAGGGCCATCTGAAAAAAGTGTAAAATCCACAAAGGCAGGACAGGCCATGGAGAACTGGGAGCCTTGTTATGCTAATGGGCGGGATGTAAATTGCCAACAACCACTCGGGAGAAGTGTATGGTGTTTCCTGAAACATCTAAAAAACAAAGCAACAGAGCCTAGGGCACTTCCACTTATGGTCCTATAGCTTAGGGAAATTAAAATCAAAAAGACACAGCCACCCCAAAGTTTGGAACGGCTCTGTTTACAAGAACCTCGTTTACAGTACAAGTTCAACATCGCAGAAAGTGAAAAATGGATAAAGAACTTGTGGTACTTACGTACAATGCAGTATCACTCAGCACTGAAATCTATGTCATCAGGCCCGTAGCAGCATAATGAGTAGATTCAGGTACGATGATTCTAACTGAAATAAGTCACACAGAAAAAGAAACATCATAAGATATCACTAATACACGGAATGTAAACTTGGCTACACAGGAACTGAATTCCAAAACAGAACAGGGTCTCAAATTTAGAAAACCAACTTATGCTTGCTTAAGGGGAAAGGTGAGTTGGGTTGCTGCATAAAACCAGAGATTGAAATGAGCACAGATAAAGTTCCTTAAGCCAAATATGGAATAGACAAGAGCTACTCCTTGCTCAACGAAATGGACTCAACACTGCATATTAAACGCCTAAGAATGTACCTGACTAGTCAGTATCTTAAAACCTATGGATTGCTATGTCTCCGAAAGAGAATCAAGCATGTGTACAGGGGCATAAACGCAGCAGTGATAGGATTGGAGAGGTTCGGTGAGCAAATGAAGACCCTTTGAAGTCATATTGCATGGTACCCATTCCACGGGTTTCAACTACCCAGGTTTTAGGTATTCTTCCTTCAGCTAAAACATGCATGTGGAACCCAAGTATGATCAACCATGTGAACGGGAGACGTGTTCAAATATGTCTCAGTTTTCCTCCCCTGGTACTCGGGTGCAACATTCCAGACGCTTTACTAACACTCTCCCCACTTGGAGAGTCAGCGCCTTTAACCTCCTGTTTGGCCCAGTTTGCAATTTCTGCAGAAGATGAACAGGAATAGCGAGAACCAATGAGAGGCTAGCTGGAGGTGTCTGGACGGGCAAATTTAACTCTCATTTCACACCAGGAAGAGGAAATAACCAAAGGCTCAGCGTGCCGTACCGGAACCAGATTAGAGCCTGAAGCCATCTTGCGGTGTTGCGGCCAGCTCAAAAGAAAGCGAGTTGAACAAAAGAGCTCAGGGGCACTGTAATTCACAAACCTGCAGAGTTATAAATGACAGCTATCGTCCAAAAATAGACTGAAGTAAGGCTGCCAAGAGGAATTGAAAGCGGGGCAGAATTGCAGGAAACCGATTTCAGGAGGTAGACTGGAATTGCATTGAAAGCATAGGAAAAGAGGCAGAACGTCCACAATGATGCACTTGGCCAAAAAGGGCGTATGCGTTTTTTCCTGAATATATTCAGGAAAAAACGCATACGCCCTTTTTGGCCAACCAAGCAAGCTTGCAAAGGAAATCTGCACTACAATGAAGACTCACTTCCCCCCGGTCAAAAGGGCCATCTGAAAAAAGTGTAAAATCCAGAAAGGCAGGACAGGCCATGGAGAACTGGGAGCCTTGTTATGCTGATGGGCGGGATGTAAATTGCCAACAACCACTCGGAAGAAGTGTATGGTGTTTCCTGAAACATCTAAAAAACAAAGCAACAGAGCCTAGGGCACTTCCACTTATGGTCCTATAGCTTAGGGAAATTAAAATCAAAAAGACACAGCCACCCCAAAGTTTGGAATGGCTCTGTTTACAAGAACCTCGTTTACAGTACAAGTTCAACATCGCAGAAAGTGAAAAATGGATAAAGAACTTGTGGTACTTACGTACAATGCAGTATCACTCAGCAATGAAATCTATGTCATCAGGCCCATAGCAGCATAATGAGTAGATTCAGGTACGATGATTCTAACTGAAATAAGTCACACAGAAAAAGAAACATCATAAGATATCAGTAATACACGGAATGTAAACTTGGCTACACAGGAACTGAATTCCAAAACAGAACAGGGTCTCAAATTTAGAAAACCAACTTATGCTTGCTTAAGGGGAAAGGTGAGTTGGGGTGCTGCATAAAACCAGAGATTGAAATGAGCACAGATAAAGTTCCTTAAGCCAAATATGGAATAGACAAGAGCTACTCCTTGCTCAACGAAATGGACTCAACACCGCATATTAAACGCCTAAGAATGTACCTGACTGGTAAGTATCTTAAAAACTTATGGATTGCTATGTCTCCGATAGAGAATCAAGCATGTGTACAGGGGCATAAACGCAGCAGTGATAGGATTGGAGAGGTTCGGTGAGCAAATGAAGACCCTTTGAAGTCATATTGCATGGTACCCATTACACGGGTCTTAACTCTCCAGGTTTAAGGTATTCTTCCTTCAGCTAAAACATGCATGTGGAACCCAAGTATGATCAACCATGTGAACGGGAGACGTGTTCAAATATGTCTCAGTTTTCCTCCCCTGGTACTCGGGTGCAACATTCCAGACGTTTTACTAACACTGTTCCCACTTGGAGAGTCTGCGCCTCTAACCTCCTGTTTGGCCCAGTTTGCAATTTCTGCGGAAGATGAACAGGAATAGCGAGAACCAATGAGAGACTAGCTGGAGGTGTCTGGACGGGCAAATTTAACTCTCATTTCCCACCAGGAAAAGGAAATAACCAAAGGCTCAGCGTGCCGTGCCAGAACCAGATTAGGGCCTGAAGCCATCCTGCGGTGTTGCGGCCAGGTCACAAGAAAGCAAGTTGAAGAAAGGAGCTCAGGGGCACTGTAATGCACAAACTTGCAGAGTTATAAATGACAGCTATCGTCCAAAAATAGACTGAAGTAAGGCTGCCAAGAGGACTTCAAAGCGGGGCAGAATTGCAGGAAACCGATTTCAGGAGGTAGACTGGAATTGCATTGAAAGCATAGGAAAAGAGGCAGAACGTCCACAATGATGCACTTGGCCAAAAAGGGCGTATGCGTTTTTTCCTGAATATATTCAGGAAAAAACGCATACGCCCTTTTTGGCCAACCAAGCAAGCTTGCAAAGGAAATCTGCACTACAATAAAGTCTCACTTCCCCCTGGTCAAAAGGGCCATCTGAAAAAAGTGTAAAATCCAGAAAGGCAGGACAGGCCATGGAGAACTGGGAGCCTTGTTATGCTGATGGGCGGGATGTAAATTGCCAACAACCACTCGGGAGAAGTGTATGGTGTTTCCTGAAACATCTAAAAAACAAAGCAACAGAACCTAGGGCACTTCCACTTATGGTCCTATAGCTTAGGGAAATTAAAATCAAAAAGACACAGCCACCCCAAAGTTTGGAACGGCTCTGTTTACAAGAACCTCGTTTACAGTACAAGTTCAACATCGCAGAAAGTGAAAAATGGATAAAGAATTTGTGGTACTTACGTACAATGCAGTATCACTCAGCAATGAAATCTATGTCATCAGGCCCGTAGCAGCATAATGAGTAGATTCAGGTACGATGATTCTAACTGAAATAAGTCACACAGAAAAAGAAACATCATAAGATATCACTAATACACGGAATGTAAACTTGGCTACACAGGAACTGAATTCCAAAACAGAACAGGTTCTCAAATTTAGAAAACCAACTTATGCTTGCTTAAGGGGAAAGGTGAGTTGGGTTGCTGCATAAAACCAGAGATTGAAATGAGCACAGATAAAGTTCCTTAAGCCAAATATGGAATAGACAAGAGCTACTCCTTGCTCAACGAAATGGACTCAACACCGCATATTAAACGCCTAAGAATGTACCTGACTAGTAAGTATCTTAAAACCTATGGATTGCTATGTCTCCGAAAGAGAATCAAGCATGTGTACAGGGGCATAAACGCAGCAGTGATAGGATTGGAGAGGTTCGGTGAGCAAATGAAGACCCTTTGAAGTCATATTGCATGGTACCCATTCCACGGGTTTCAACTACCCAGGTTTTAGGTATTCTTCCTTCAGCTAAAACATGCATGTAGAACCCAAGTATGATCAACCATGTGAACGGGAGACGTGTTCAAATATGTCTCAGTTTTCCTCCCCTGGTACTCGGGTGCAACATTCCAGACGCTTTACTAACACTCTCCCCACTTGGAGAGTCAGCGCCTTTAACCTCCTGTTTGGCCCAGTTTGCAATTTCTGCGGAAGATGAACAGGAATAGCGAGAACCAATGAGAGGCTAGCTGGAGGTGTCTGGACGGGCAAATTTAACTCTCATTTCCCACCAGGAAGAGGAGATAACCAAAGGCTCAGCGTGCCGTACCGGAACCAGATTAGAGCCTGAAGCCATCCTGCGGTGTTGCGGCCAGCTCAAAAGAAAGCGAGTTGAAGAAAGGAGCTCAGGGGCACTGTAATTCACAAACCTGCAGAGTTATAAATGACAGCTATCGTCCAAAAATAGACTGAAGTAAGGCTGCCAAGAGGACTTGAAAGCGGGGCAGAATTGCAGGAAACCGATTTCAGGAGGTAGACTGGAATTGCATTGAAAGCATAGGAAAAGAGGCAGAACGTCCACAATGATGCACTTGGCCAAAAAGGGCGTATGCGTTTTTTCCTGAATATATTCAGGAAAAAACGCATACGCCCTTTTTGGCCAACCAAGCAAGCTTGCAAAGGAAATCTGCACTACAATGAAGTCTCACTTCCCCCCGGTCAAAAGGGCCATCTCAAAAAAGTGTAAAATCCAGAAAGGCAGGACAGGCCATGGAGAACTGGGAGCCTTGTTATGCTGATGGGCGGGATGTAAATTGCCAACAACCACTCGGGAGAAGTGTATGGTGTTTCCTGAAACATCTAAAAAACAAAGCAACAGAACCTAGGGCACTTCCACTTATGGTCCTATAGCTTAGGGAAATTAAAATCAAAAAGACACAGCCACCCCAAAGTTTGGAACGGCTCTGTTTACAAGAACCTCGTTTACAGTACAAGTTCAACATCGCAGAAAGTGAAAAATGGATAAAGAAGTTGTGGTATTTACTTACAAAGCAATATCACTCAGCAATGAAATCTGTGTCATCAGGCCCTTAGCAGCACAATGAGTGGATTCAGGTATGATGATTCTAACTGAAGTAAGTCACACAGAAAAAGAAACATCATAAGATATCAGTAATACACGGAATGTAAACTTGGCTACACAGGAACTGAATTACAGAACAGAACAGGGTCTCAAATTTAGAAAACCAACTTATGCTTGCTTAAGGGTAAAGGTGACTTGGGGTGCTGCATAAAACCAGAGATTGAAATGAGCACAGATAAAGTTCCTTAAGTCAAATATGGAATAGACAAGAGCTACTCCTTGCTCAACGAAATGGACTCAACACCGCATATTAAACGCCTAAGAATGTACCTGACTAGTAATTATCTTAAAAACTTATGGATTGCTATGTCTCCGATAGAGAATCAAGCATGTGTACAGGGGCATAAACGCAGCAGTGATAGGATTGGAGAGGTTTGGTGAGCAAATGAAGACCCTTTGAAGTCATATTGCATGGTATCCATTACACGGGTCTCAACTCTCCAGGTTTAAGGTATTCTTCCTTCAGCTAAAACATGCATGTGGAACCCAAGTATGATCAACCATGTGAACGGGAGACGTGTTCAAATATGTCTCAGTTTTCCTCCCCTGGTACTCGGGTGCAACATTCCAGACGCTTTACTAACACTCACCCACTTGGAGAGTCAGCGCCTTTAACCTCCTGTTTGGCCCAGTTTGCAATTTCTGCGGAAGATGAACAGGAATAGCGAGAACCAATGAGAGGCTAGCTGGAGGTGTCTGGACGGGCAAATTTAACTCTCATTTCTCACCAGGAAGAGGAAATAACCAAAGGCTCAGCGTGCCGTACCGGAACCAGATTAGGGCCTGAAGCCATCCTGCGGTGTTGCGGCCAGCTCAAAAGAAAGCGAGTTGAAGAAAGGAGCTCAGGGGCACTGTAATTCACAAACCTGCAGAGTTATAAATGACAGCTATCGTCCAAAAATAGACTGAAGTAAGGCTGCCAAGAGGACTTGAAAGCGGGGCAGAATTGCAGGAAACCGATTTCAGGAGGTAGACTGGAATTGCATTGAAAGCATAGGAAAAGAGGCAGAACGTCCACAATGATGCACTTGGCCAAAAAGGGCGTATGCGTTTTTTCCTGAATATATTCAGGAAAAAACGCATACGCCCTTTTTGGCCAACCAAGCAAGCTTGCAAAGGAAATCTGCACTACAATGAAGTCTCACTTCCCCCCGGTCAAAAGGGCCATCTGAAAAAAGTGTAAAATCCAGAAAGGCAGGACAGGCCATGGAGAACTGGGAGCCTTGTTATGCTGATGGGCGGGATGTAAATTGCCAACAGACACTCGGGAGAAGTGTATGGTGTTTCCTGAAACATCTAAAAATCAAAGCAACAGAGCCTAGGGCACTTCCACTTATGGTCCTATAGCTTAGGGAAATTAAAATCAAAAAGACACAGCCACCCCAAAGTTTGGGACGCCTCCGTTTACAAGAACCTCGTTTACCGTACAAGTTCAATATCACAGAAAGTGAAAAATGGATAAAGAACTTGTGGTACTTACATACAATGCAGTATCACTCAGCAATGAAATCTATGTCATCAGGCCCGTAGCAGCATAATGAGTGGATTCAGGTACGATGATTCTAACTGAAATAAGTCACACAGAAAAAGAAACATCATAAGATATCACTAATACACGGAATGTAAACTTGGCTACACAGGAACTGCATTCCAAAACTGAACAGGGTCTCAAATTTAGAAAACCAACTTATGCTTGCTTAAGGGGAAAGGTGAGTTGGGGTGCTGCATAAAACCAGAGATTGAAATGAGCACAGATAAAGTTCCTTAAGCCAAATATGGAATAGACAAGAGCTACTCCTTGCTCAACGAAATGGACTCAACACCGCATATTAAACGCCTAAGAATGTACCTGACTAGTAAGTATCTTAAAACCTATGGATTGCTATGTCTCCGAAAGAGAATCAAGCATGTGTACAGGGGCATAAATGCAGCAGTGATAGGATTGGAGAGGCTCGGTGAGCAAATGAAGACCCTTTGAAGTCATATTGCATGGTACCCATTCCACGGGTTTCAACTACCCAGGTTTTAGGTATTCTTCCTTCAGCTAAAATATGCATGTGGAACCCAGAGTATGATCAACCATGTGATCGGGAGACGTGTTCAAATATGTCTCAGTTTTCCTCCCCTGGTACTCGGGTGCAACATTCCAGACGCTTTACTAACACTCTCCCCACTTGGAGAGTCAGTCCCTTTAACCTCCTGTTTGGCTCAGTTTGCAATTTCTGCGGAAGATGAACAGGAATAGCGAGAACCAATGAGAGGCTAGCTGGAGGTGTCTGGACGGGCAAATTTAACTCTCATTTCCCACCAGGAGGAGGAAATAACCAAAGGCTCAGCGTGCCGTGCCAGAACCAGATTAGGGCCTGAAGCCATCCTGCGGTGTTGCGGCCAGGTCACAAGAAAGCGAGTTGAAGAAAGGAGCTCAGGGGCACTGTAATTCACAAACCTGCAGAGTTATAAATGACAGCTATCGTCCAAAAATAGACTGAAGTAAGGCTGCCAAGAGGACTTGAAAGCGGGGCAGAATTGCAGGAAACCAATTTCAGGAGGTAGACTGAAATTGCATTGAAAGCATAGGAAAAGAGGCAGAACGTCCACAATGATGCACTTGGCCAAAAAGGGCGTATGCGTTTTTTCCTGAATATATTCAGGAAAAAACGCATACGCCCTTTTTGGCCAACCAAGCAAGCTTGCAAAGGAAATCTGCACTACAATGAAGTCTCACTTCCCCCCGGTCAAAAGGGCCATCTGAAAAAAGTGTAAAATCCAGAAAGGCAGGACAGGCCATGGAGAACTGGGAGCCTTGTTATGCTGATGGGCGGGATGTAAATTGCCAACAGACACTCGGGAGAAGTGTATGGTGTTTCCTGAAACATCTAAAAAACAAAGCAACAGAGCCTGCGGCACTGCCACTTATGGTCCTATAGCTTAGGGAAATTAAAATCAAAAAGACACAGCCACCCCAAAGTTTGGGACGCCTCTGTTTACAAGAACCTCGTTTACAGTACAAGTTCAACATCGCAGAAAGTGAAAAATGGATAAAGAAGTTGTGGTATTCACTTAGAAAGCAATATCACTCAGCAATGAAATCTATGTCATCAGGCCCTTAGCACCACAATGAGTGGATTCAGGTATGATGATTCTAACTGAAATAAGTCACACAGAAAAAGAAACATCATAAGATATCAGTAATACACGGAATGTAAGCTTGGCTACACAGGAACTGAATTACAGAACAGAACAGGGTCTCAAATTTAGAAAACCAACTTATGCTTGCTTAAGGGTAAAGGTGAGTTGGGGTGCTGCATAAAACCAGAGATTGAAATGAGCACAGATAAAGTTCCTTAAGTCAAATATGGAATAGACAAGAGCTACTCCTTGCTCAACGAAATGGACTCAACACCGCATATTAAACGCCTAAGAATGTACCTGACTTGTAAGTATCTTAAAACCTATGGATTGCTATGTCTCCAAAAGAGAATCAAGCATGTGTACAGGGGCATAAACGCAGCAGTGATAGGATTGGAGAGGTTCGGTGAGCAAATGAAAACCCTTTGAAGTCATATTGCATGGTACCCATTCCACGGGTCTCAACTCTCCAGGTTTAAGGTATTCTTCCTTCAGCTAAAACATGCATGTGGAACCCAAGTATGATCAACCATGTGAACGGGAAACGTGTTCAAATATGTCTCAGTTTTCCTCCCCTGGTACTCGGGTGCAACATTCCAGACGCTTTACTAACACTCTCCCGACTTGGAGAGTCAGCGCCTTTAACCTCCTGTTTGGCCCAGTTTGCAATTTCTGCGGAAGATGAACAGGAATAGCGAGAACCAATGAGAGACTAGCTGGAGGTGTCTGGACGGGCAAATTTAACTCTCATTTCCCACCAGGAAGAGGAAATAACCAAAGGCTCAGCGTGCCGTGCCGGAACCAGATTAGGGCCTGAAGCCATCCTGCGGTGTTGCGGCCAGGTCACAAGAAAGCGAGTTGAAGAAAGGAGCTCAGGGGCACTGTAATTCACAAACCTGCAGAGTTATAAATGACAGCTATCGTCCAAAAATAGACTGAAGTAAGGCTGCCAAGAGGACTTGAAAGCGGGGCAGAATTGCAGGAAACCGATTTCAGGAGGTAGACTGGAATTGCATTGAAAGCATAGGAAAAGAGGCAGAACGTCCACAATGATGCACTTGGCCAAAAAGGGCGTATGCGTTTTTTCCTGAATATATTCAGGAAAAAACGCATACGCCCTTTTTGGCCAACCAAGCAAGCTTGCAAAGGAAATCTGCACTACAATGAAGTCTCACTTCCCCCCGGTCAAAAGGGCCATCTGAAAAAAGTGTAAAATCCAGAAAGGCAGGACAGGCCATGGAGAACTGGGAGCCTTGTTATGCTGATGGGCGGGATGTAAATTGCCAACAGACACTCGGGAGAAGTGTATGGTGTTTCCTGAAACATCTAAAAAACAAAGCAACAGAGCCTAGGCACTGCCACTTATGGTCCTATAGCTTAGGGAAATTAAAATCAAAAAGACACAGCCACCCCAAAGTTTGGGACGCCTCTGTTTACAAGAAGCTCGTTTACAGTACAAGTTCAACATCGCAGAAAGTGAAAAATGGATAAAGAAGTTGTGGTATTTACTTACAAAGCAATATCACTCAGCAATGAAATCTATGTCATCAGGCCCTTAGCATCACAATGAGTGGATTCAGGTATGATGATTCTAACTGAAATAAGTCACACAGAAAAAGAAACATCATAAGATATCACTAATACACGGAATGTAAACTTGGCTACACAGGAACTGAATTACAGAACAGAACAGGGTCTCAAATTTAGAAAACCAACTTATGCTTGCTTAAGGGTAAAGGTGAGTTGGGGTGCTGCATAAAACCAGAGATTGAAATGAGCACAGATAAAGTTCCTTAAGCCAAATATGGAATAGACAAGAGCTACTCCTTGCTCAACGAAATGGACTCAACACCGCATATTAAACGCCTAAGAATGTACCTGACTAGTAAGTATCATAAAACCTATGGATTGCTATGTCTCCGAAAGAGAATCAAGCATGTGTACAGGGCCATAAACGCAGCAGTGATAGGATTGGAGAGGTTTGGTGAGCAAATGAAGACCCTTTGAAGTCATATTGCATGGTATCCATTACACGGGTCTCAACTCTCCAGGTTTAAGGTATTCTTCCTTCAGCTAAAACATGCATGTGGAACCCAAGTATGATCAACCATGTGAACGGGAGACGTGTTCAAATATGTCTCAGTTTTCCTCCCCTGGTACTCGGGTGCAACATTCCAGACGCTTTACTAACACTCACCCACTTGGAGAGTCAGCGCCTTTAACCTCCTGTTTGGCCCAGTTTGCAATTTCTGCGGAAGATGAACAGGAATAGCGAGAACCAATGAGAGGCTAGCTGGAGGTGTCTGGACGGGCAAATTTAACTCTCATTTCTCACCAGGAAGAGGAAATAACCAAAGGCTCAGCGTGCCGTACCGGAACCAGATTAGGGCCTGAAGCCATCCTGCGGTGTTGCGGCCAGCTCAAAAGAAAGCGAGTTGAAGAAAGGAGCTCAGGGGCACTGTAATTCACAAACCTGCAGAGTTATAAATGACAGCTATCGTCCAAAAATAGACTGAAGTAAGGCTGCCAAGAGGACTTGAAAGCGGGGCAGAATTGCAGGAAACCGATTTCAGGAGGTAGACTGGAATTGCATTGAAAGCATAGGAAAAGAGGCAGAACGTCCACAATGATGCACTTGGCCAAAAAGGGCGTATGCGTTTTTTCCTGAATATATTCAGGAAAAAACGCATACGCCCTTTTTGGCCAACCAAGCAAGCTTGCAAAGGAAATCTGCACTACAATGAAGTCTCACTTCCCCCCGGTCAAAAGGGCCATCTGAAAAAAGTGTAAAATCCAGAAAGGCAGGACAGGCCATGGAGAACTGGGAGCCTTGTTATGCTGATGGGCGGGATGTAAATTGCCAACAGACACTCGGGAGAAGTGTATGGTGTTTCCTGAAACATCTAAAAATCAAAGCAACAGAGCCTAGGGCACTTCCACTTATGGTCCTATAGCTTAGGGAAATTAAAATCAAAAAGACACAGCCACCCCAAAGTTTGGGACGCCTCCGTTTACAAGAACCTCGTTTACCGTACAAGTTCAATATCACAGAAAGTGAAAAATGGATAAAGAACTTGTGGTACTTACATACAATGCAGTATCACTCAGCAATGAAATCTATGTCATCAGGCCCGTAGCAGCATAATGAGTGGATTCAGGTACGATGATTCTAACTGAAATAAGTCACACAGAAAAAGAAACATCATAAGATATCACTAATACACGGAATGTAAACTTGGCTACACAGGAACTGCATTCCAAAACTGAACAGGGTCTCAAATTTAGAAAACCAACTTATGCTTGCTTAAGGGGAAAGGTGAGTTGGGGTGCTGCATAAAACCAGAGATTGAAATGAGCACAGATAAAGTTCCTTAAGCCAAATATGGAATAGACAAGAGCTACTCCTTGCTCAACGAAATGGACTCAACACCGCATATTAAACGCCTAAGAATGTACCTGACTAGTAAGTATCTTAAAACCTATGGATTGCTATGTCTCCGAAAGAGAATCAAGCATGTGTACAGGGGCATAAACGCAGCAGTGATAGGATTGGAGAGGCTCGGTGAGCAAATGAAGACCCTTTGAAGTCATATTGCATGGTACCCATTCCACGGGTTTCAACTACCCAGGTTTTAGGTATTCTTCCTTCAGCTAAAATATGCATGTGGAACCCAGAGTATGATCAACCATATGATCGGGAGACGTGTTCAAATATGTCTCAGTTTTCCTCCCCTGGTACTCGGGTGCAACATTCCAGACGCTTTACTAACACTCTCCCCACTTGGAGAGTCAGTCCCTTTAACCTCCTGTTTGGCCCAGTTTGCAATTTCTGCGGAAGATGAACAGGAATAGCGAGAACCAATGAGAGGCTAGCTGGAGGTGTCTGGACGGGCAAATTTAACTCTCATTTCCCACCAGGAAGAGGAAATAACCAAAGGCTCAGCGTGCCGTGCAGGAACCAGATTAGGGCCTGAAGCCATCCTGCGGTGTTGCGGCCAGGTCACAAGAAAGCAAGTTGAAGAAAGGAGCTCAGGGGCACTGTAATCCACAAACATGCAGAGTTATAAATGACAGCTATCGTCCAAAAATAGACTGAAGTAAGGCTGCCAAGAGGACTTGAAAGCGGGGCAGAATTGCAGGAAACCGATTTCAGGAGGTAGACTGGAATTGCATTGAAAGCATAGGAAAAGAGGCAGAACGTCCACAATGATGCACTTGGCCAAAAAGGGCGTATGCGTTTTTTCCTGAATATATTCAGGAAAAAACGCATACGCCCTTTTTGGCCAACCAAGCAAGCTTGCAAAGGAAATCTGCACTACAATGAAGTCTCACTTCCCCCCGGTCAAAAGGGCCATCTCAAAAAAGTGTAAAATCCAGAAAGGCAGGACAGGCCATGGAGAACTGGGAGCCTTGTTATGCTGATGGGCGGGATGTAAATTGCCAACAACCACTCGGGAGAAGTGTATGGTGTTTCCTGAAACATCTAAAAAACAAAGCAACAGAACCTAGGGCACTTCCACTTATGGTCCTATAGCTTAGGGAAATTAAAATCAAAAAGACACAGCCACCCCAAAGTTTGGAACGGCTCTGTTTACAAGAACCTCGTTTACAGTACAAGTTCAACATCGCAGAAAGTGAAAAATGGATAAAGAAGTTGTGGTATTTACTTACAAAGCAATATCACTCAGCAATGAAATCTGTGTCATCAGGCCCTTAGCAGCACAATGAGTGGATTCAGGTATGATGATTCTAACTGAAATAAGTCACACAGAAAAAGAAACATCATAAGATATCAGTAATACACGGAATGTAAACTTGGCTACACAGGAACTGAATTACAGAACAGAACAGGGTCTCAAATTTAGAAAACCAACTTATTCTTGCTTAAGGGTAAAGGTGAGTTGGGGTGCTGCATAAAACCAGAGATTGAAATGAGCACAGATAAAGTTCCTTAAGCCAAATATGGAATAGACAAGAGCTACTCCTTGCTCAACGAAATGGACTCAACACCCCATATTAAACGCCTAAGAATGTACCTGACTAGTAAGTATCTTAAAACCTATGGATTGCTATGTCTCTGAAAGAGAATCAAGCATGTGTACAGGGGCATAAACGCAGCAGTGATAGGATTGGAGAGGTTCGGTGAGCAAATGAAGACCCTTTGAAGTCATATTGCATGGTACCCATTCCACGGGTTTCAACTACCCAGGTTTAAGGTATTCTTCCTTCAGCTAAAACATGCATGTGGAACCTAGAGTATGATCAACCATGTGATCAGGAGACGTGTTCAAATATGTCTCAGTTTTCCTACCCTGGTACTCGGGTGCAACATTCCATACGCTTTACTAACACTCTCGCCACTTGGAGAGTCAGTGCCTTTAACCTCCTGTTTGGCCCAGTTTTCAATTTCTGCGGAAGATGAACAGGAATAGCGAGAACCAATGAGAGACTAGCTGGAGGTGTCTGGATGGGCAAATTTAACTCTCATTTCCCACCAGGTAGAGGAATTAACCAAAGGCTCAGCGTGCCGTGCCGGAACCAGATTAGGGCCTGAAGCCATCCTGCGGTGTTGCGGCCAGGTCACAAGAAAGCGAGTTGAAGAAAGGAGCTCAGGGGCACTGTAATTCACAAACCTGCAGAGTTATAAATGACAGCTATCGTCCAAAAATAGACTGAAGTAAGCCTGCCAAGAGGACTTGGAAGCGGGGCAGAATTGCAGGAATCCGATTTCAGGAGGTAGACTGGAATTGCATTGAAAGCATAGGAAAAGAGGCAGAACGTCCACAATGATGCACTTGGCCAAAAAGGGCGTATGCGTTTTTTCCTGAATATATTCAGGAAAAAACGCATACGCCCTTTTTGGCCAACCAAGCAAGCTTGCAAAGGAAATCTGCACTACTATGAAGTCTCACTTCCCCCCGGTCAAAAGGGCCATCTGAAAAAAGTGTAAAATCCAGAAAGGCAACAGGCCATTGAGAACTGGGAGCCTTGTTATGCTGATGGGTGGGATGTAAATTGCCAACAGACACTTGGGAGAAGTGTATGGTGTTTCCTGAAACATCTAAAAAACAAAGCAACAGAGCCTAGGGCACTTCCACTTATGGTCCTATAGCTTAGGGAAATTAAAATCAAAAAGACACAGCCACCCCAAAGTTTGGAACGGCTCTGTTTACAAGAACCTCGTTTACAGTACAAGTTCAACATCGCAGAAAGTGAAAAATGGATAAAGAACTTGAGGTACGTACGTACAATGCAGTATCACTCAGCAATGAAATCTATGTCATCAGGCCCGTAGCAGCATAATGAGTAGATTCAGCTACGATGATACTAACTGAAATAAGTCACACAGAAAAAGAAACATCATAAGATATCACTAATACACGGAATGTAAACTTGGCTACACAGGAACTGAATTCCAAAACAGAACAGGTTCTCAAATTTAGAAAACCAACTTATGCTTGCTTAAGGGTAAAGGTGAGTTGGGGTGCTGCATAAAACCAGAGATTGAAATGAGCACAGATAAAGTTCCTTAAGCCAAATATGGAATAGACAAGAGCTACTCCTTGCTCAACGAAATGGAATCAACACCGCATGTTAAACGCCTAAGAATGTACCTGACTAGTAAGTATCTTAAAACCTATGGATTGCTATGTCTCCGAAAGAGAATCAAGCATGTGTACAGGGGCATAAACGCAGCAGTGATAGGATTGGAGAGGTTCGGTGAGCAAATGAAGACCCTTTGAAGTCAAACTGCATGGTACCCATTCCAGGGGTTTCAACTACCCAGGTTTTAGGTATTCTTCCTTCAGCTATAACATGCATGTGGAACCCAGAGTATGATCAACCATGTGATCGGGAGACGTGTTCAAATATGTCTCAGTTTTCCTCCCCTGGTACTCGGGTGCAACATTCCAGACGCTTTACTAACACTCTCCCCACTTGGAGAGTCAGCGCCTTTAACCTCCTGTTTGGCCCAGTTTGCAATTTCTGCGGAAGATGAACAGGAATAGCGAGAACCAATGAGAGGCTAGCTGGAGGTGTCTGGACGGGCAAATTTAACTCTCATTTCCCACCAGGAAGAGGAAATAACGAAAGGCTCAGCATGCCGTACCAGAAACAGATTAGGGCCTGAAGCCATCCTGCGGTGTTGCGGCCAGCTCAAAAGAAAGCGAGTTGAAGAAAGGAGCTCAGGGGCACTGTAATTCACAAACCTGCAGAGTTATAAATGACAGCTATCGTCCAAAAATAGACTGAAGTAAGGCTGCCAAGAGGACTTGAAAGCGGGGCAGAATTGCAGGAAACCGATTTCAGGAGGTAGACTGGAATTGCATTGAAAGCATAGGAAAAGAGGCAGAACGTCCACAATGATGCACTTGGCCAAAAAGGGCGTATGCGTTTTTTCCTGAATATATTCAGGAAAAAACGCATACGCCCTTTTTGGCCAACCAAGCAAGCTTGCAAAGGAAATCTGCACTACAATGAAGTCTCACTTCCCCCCGGTCAAAAGGGCCATCTGAAAAAAGTGTAAAATCCAGAAAGGCAGGACAGGCCATGGAGAACTGGGAGCCTTGTTATGCTGATGGGCGGGATGTAAATTGCCACCAGACACTCCGGAGAAGTGTATGGTGTTTCCTGAAACATCTAAAAAACAAAGCAACAGAGCCTAGGGCACTGCCACTTATGGTCCTATAGCTTAGGGAAATTAAAATCAAAAAGACACAGCCACCCCAAAGTGTGGGACGCCTCTGTTTACAAGAAGCTCGTTTACAGTACAAGTTCAACATCACAGGAAGTGAAAAATGGATAAAGAAGTTGTGGTATTTACTTACAAAGCAATATCACTCAGCAATGAAATCTATGTCATCAGGCCCTTAGCAGCACAATGAGTGGATTCATGTATGATGATTCTAACTGAAATAAGTCACACAGAAAAAGAAACATCATAAGATATCACTAATACACGGAATGTAAACTTGGCTACACAGGAACTGAATTACAGAACAGAACAGGGTCTCAAATTTAGAAAACCAACTTATGCTTGCTTAAGGGTAAAGGTGAGTTGGGGTGCTGCATAAAACCAGAGATTGAAATGAGCACAGATAAAGTTCCTTAAGCCAAATATGGAATAGACAAGAGCTACTCCTTGTTCAACGAAATGGACTCAACACCCCATATTAAACGCCTAAGAATGTACCTGACTAGTAAGTATCTTAAAACCTATGGATTGCTATGTCTCCGAAAGAGAATCAAGCATGTGTACAGGGGCATAAACGCAGCAGTGATAGGATTGGAGAGGTTCGGTGAGCAAATGAAGACCCTTTGAAGTCATATTGCATGGTACCCATTCCACGGGTTTCAACTACCCAGGTTTAAGGTATTCTTCCTTCAGCTAAAACATGCATGTGGAACCTAGAGTATGATCAACCATGTGATCGGGAGACGTGTTCAAATATGTCTCAGTTTTCCTCCCCTGGTACTCGGGTGCAACATTCCAGACGCTTTACTAACATTCTCCCCACTTGGAGAGTCAGTCCCTTTAACCTCCTGTTTGGCCCAGTTTGCAATTTCTGCGGAAGATGAACAGGAATAGCGAGAACCAATGAGAGGCTAGCTGGAGGTGTCTGGACGGACAAATTTAACTCTCATTTCCCACCAGGAAGAGGAATTAACCAAAGGCTCAGCATGCCGGGCCGGAGCCAGATTAGGGCCTGAAGCCATCCTGCGGTGTTGTGGCCAGGTCACAAGAAAGCGAGTTGAAGAAAGGAGCTCAAGGGCACTGTAATTCACAAACCTGCAGAGTTATAAATGTCAGCTATCGTCCAAAAATAGACTGAAGTAAGGCTGCCAAGAGGACTTGAAAGCGGGGCAGAATTGCAGGAAACCGATTTCAGGAGGTAGACTGGAATTGCATTGAAAGCATAGGAAAAGAGGCAGAACGTCCACAATGATGCACTTGGCCAAAAAGGGCGTATGCGTTTTTTCCTGAATATATTCAGGAAAAAACGCATACGCCCTTTTTGGCCAACCAAGCAAGCTTGCAAAGGAAATCTGCACTACAATGAAGTCTCACTTCCCCCCGGTCAAAAAGGCCATCTGAATAAAGTGTAAAATCCAGAAAGGCAGGACAGGCCATGGAGAACTGGGAGCCTTGTTATGCTGATGGGCGGGATGTAAATTGCCAACAGACACTTGGGAGAAGTGTATGGTGTTTCCTGAAACATCTAAAAAACAAAGCAACAGAGCCTAGGCACTGCCACTTATGGTCCTATAGCTTAGGGAAATTAAAATCAAAAAGACACAGCCACCCCAAATTTTGGGACGCCTCTGTTTACAAGAAGCTCGTTTACAGTACAAGTTCAACATCGCAGAAAGTGAAAAATGGATAAAGAAGTTGTGGTATTTACTTACAAAGCAATATCACTCAGCAATGAAATCTATGTCATCAGGCCCTTAGCATCACAATGAGTGGATTCAGGTATGATGATTCTAACTGAAATAAGTCACACAGAAAAAGAAACATCATAAGATATCACTAATACACGGAATGTAAACTTGGCTACACAGGAACTGAATTACAGAACAGAACAGGGTCTCAAATTTAGAAAACCAACTTATGCTTGCTTAAGGGTAAAGGTGAGTTGGGGTGCTGCATAAAACCAGAGATTGAAATGAGCACAGATAAAGTTCCTTAAGCCAAATATGGAATAGACAAGAGCTACTCCTTGCTCAACGAAATGGACTCAACACCGCATATTAAACGCCTAAGAATGTACCTGACTAGTAAGTATCATAAAACCTATGGATTGCTATGTCTCCGAAAGAGAATCAAGCATGTGTACAGGGCCATAAACGCAGCAGTGATAGGATTGGAGAGGTTTGGTGAGCAAATGAAGACCCTTTGAAGTCATATTGCATGGTATCCATTACACGGGTCTCAACTCTCCAGGTTTAAGGTATTCTTCCTTCAGCTAAAACATGCATGTGGAACCCAAGTATGATCAACCATGTGAACGGGAGACGTGTTCAAATATGTCTCAGTTTTCCTCCCCTGGTACTCGGGTGCAACATTCCAGACGCTTTACTAACACTCACCCACTTGGAGAGTCAGCGCCTTTAACCTCCTGTTTGGCCCAGTTTGCAATTTCTGCGGAAGATGAACAGGAATAGCGAGAACCAATGAGAGGCTAGCTGGAGGTGTCTGGACGGGCAAATTTAACTCTCATTTCTCACCAGGAAGAGGAAATAACCAAAGGCTCAGCGTGCCGTACCGGAACCAGATTAGGGCCTGAAGCCATCCTGCGGTGTTGCGGCCAGCTCAAAAGAAAGCGAGTTGAAGAAAGGAGCTCAGGGGCACTGTAATTCACAAACCTGCAGAGTTATAAATGACAGCTATCGTCCAAAAATAGACTGAAGTAAGGCTGCCAAGAGGACTTGAAAGCGGGGCAGAATTGCAGGAAACCGATTTCAGGAGGTAGACTGGAATTGCATTGAAAGCATAGGAAAAGAGGCAGAACGTCCACAATGATGCACTTGGCCAAAAAGGGCGTATGCGTTTTTTCCTGAATATATTCAGGAAAAAACGCATACGCCCTTTTTGGCCAACCAAGCAAGCTTGCAAAGGAAATCTGCACTACAATGAAGTCTCACTTCCCCCCGGCCAAAAGGGCCATCTGAAAAAAGTGTAAAATCCAGAAAGGCAGGACAGGCCATGGAGAACTGGGAGCCTTGTTATGCTGATGGGCGGGATGTAAATTGCCAACAGACACTCGGGAGAAGTGTATGGTGTTTCCTGAAACATCTAAAAATCAAAGCAACAGAGCCTAGGGCACTTCCACTTATGGTCCTATAGCTTAGGGAAATTAAAATCAAAAAGACACAGCCACCCCAAAGTTTGGGACGCCTCCGTTTACAAGAACCTCGTTTACCGTACAAGTTCAATATCACAGAAAGTGAAAAATGGATAAAGAACTTGTGGTACTTACATACAATGCAGTATCACTCAGCAATGAAATCTATGTCATCAGGCCCGTAGCAGCATAATGAGTGGATTCAGGTACGATGATTCTAACTGAAATAAGTCACACAGAAAAAGAAACATCATAAGATATCACTAATACACGGAATGTAAACTTGGCTACACAGGAACTGCATTCCAAAACTGAACAGGGTCTCAAATTTAGAAAACCAACTTATGCTTGCTTAAGGGGAAAGGTGAGTTGGGGTGCTGCATAAAACCAGAGATTGAAATGAGCACAGATAAAGTTCCTTAAGCCAAATATGGAATAGACAAGAGCTACTCCTTGCTCAACGAAATGGACTCAACACCGCATATTAAACGCCTAAGAATGTACCTGACTAGTAAGTATCTTAAAACCTATGGATTGCTATGTCTCCGAAAGAGAATCAAGCATGTGTACAGGGGCATAAACGCAGCAGTGATAGGATTGGAGAGGCTCGGTGAGCAAATGAAGACCCTTTGAAGTCATATTGCATGGTACCCATTCCACGGGTTTCAACTACCCAGGTTTTAGGTATTCTTCCTTCAGCTAAAATATGCATGTGGAACCCAGAGTATGATCAACCATATGATCGGGAGACGTGTTCAAATATGTCTCAGTTTTCCTCCCCTGGTACTCGGGTGCAACATTCCAGACGCTTTACTAACACTCTCCCCACTTGGAGAGTCAGTCCCTTTAACCTCCTGTTTGGCCCAGTTTGCAATTTCTGCGGAAGATGAACAGGAATAGCGAGAACCAATGAGAGGCTAGCTGGAGGTGTCTGGACGGGCAAATTTAACTCTCATTTCCCACCAGGAAGAGGAAATAACCAAAGGCTCAGCGTGCCGTGCAGGAACCAGATTAGGGCCTGAAGCCATCCTGCGGTGTTGCGGCCAGGTCACAAGAAAGCAAGTTGAAGAAAGGAGCTCAGGGGCACTGTAATCCACAAACATGCAGAGTTATAAATGACAGCTATCGTCCAAAAATAGACTGAAGTAAGGCTGCCAAGAGGACTTGAAAGCGGGGCAGAATTGCAGGAAACCGATTTCAGGAGGTAGACTGGAATTGCATTGAAAGCATAGGAAAAGAGGCAGAACGTCCACAATGATGCACTTGGCCAAAAAGGGCGTATGCGTTTTTTCCTGAATATATTCAGGAAAAAACGCATACGCCCTTTTTGGCCAACCAAGCAAGCTTGCAAAGGAAATCTGCACTACAATGAAGTCTCACTTCCCCCCGGTCAAAAGGGCCATCTCAAAAAAGTGTAAAATCCAGAAAGGCAGGACAGGCCATGGAGAACTGGGAGCCTTGTTATGCTGATGGGCGGGATGTAAATTGCCAACAACCACTCGGGAGAAGTGTATGGTGTTTCCTGAAACATCTAAAAAACAAAGCAACAGAACCTAGGGCACTTCCACTTATGGTCCTATAGCTTAGGGAAATTAAAATCAAAAAGACACAGCCACCCCAAAGTTTGGAACGGCTCTGTTTACAAGAACCTCGTTTACAGTACAAGTTCAACATCGCAGAAAGTGAAAAATGGATAAAGAAGTTGTGGTATTTACTTACAAAGCAATATCACTCAGCAATGAAATCTGTGTCATCAGGCCCTTAGCAGCACAATGAGTGGATTCAGGTATGATGATTCTAACTGAAATAAGTCACACAGAAAAAGAAACATCATAAGATATCAGTAATACACGGAATGTAAACTTGGCTACACAGGAACTGAATTACAGAACAGAACAGGGTCTCAAATTTAGAAAACCAACTTATTCTTGCTTAAGGGTAAAGGTGAGTTGGGGTGCTGCATAAAACCAGAGATTGAAATGAGCACAGATAAAGTTCCTTAAGCCAAATATGGAATAGACAAGAGCTACTCCTTGCTCAACGAAATGGACTCAACACCCCATATTAAACGCCTAAGAATGTACCTGACTAGTAAGTATCTTAAAACCTATGGATTGCTATGTCTCTGAAAGAGAATCAAGCATGTGTACAGGGGCATAAACGCAGCAGTGATAGGATTGGAGAGGTTCGGTGAGCAAATGAAGACCCTTTGAAGTCATATTGCATGGTACCCATTCCACGGGTTTCAACTACCCAGGTTTAAGGTATTCTTCCTTCAGCTAAAACATGCATGTGGAACCTAGAGTATGATCAACCATGTGATCAGGAGACGTGTTCAAATATGTCTCAGTTTTCCTACCCTGGTACTCGGGTGCAACATTCCATACGCTTTACTAACACTCTCGCCACTTGGAGAGTCAGTGCCTTTAACCTCCTGTTTGGCCCAGTTTTCAATTTCTGCGGAAGATGAACAGGAATAGCGAGAACCAATGAGAGACTAGCTGGAGGTGTCTGGATGGGCAAATTTAACTCTCATTTCCCACCAGGTAGAGGAATTAACCAAAGGCTCAGCGTGCCGTGCCGGAACCAGATTAGGGCCTGAAGCCATCCTGCGGTGTTGCGGCCAGGTCACAAGAAAGCGAGTTGAAGAAAGGAGCTCAGGGGCACTGTAATTCACAAACCTGCAGAGTTATAAATGACAGCTATCGTCCAAAAATAGACTGAAGTAAGCCTGCCAAGAGGACTTGGAAGCGGGGCAGAATTGCAGGAATCCGATTTCAGGAGGTAGACTGGAATTGCATTGAAAGCATAGGAAAAGAGGCAGAACGTCCACAATGATGCACTTGGCCAAAAAGGGCGTATGCGTTTTTTCCTGAATATATTCAGGAAAAAACGCATACGCCCTTTTTGGCCAACCAAGCAAGCTTGCAAAGGAAATCTGCACTACTATGAAGTCTCACTTCCCCCCGGTCAAAAGGGCCATCTGAAAAAAGTGTAAAATCCAGAAAGGCAACAGGCCATTGAGAACTGGGAGCCTTGTTATGCTGATGGGTGGGATGTAAATTGCCAACAGACACTTGGGAGAAGTGTATGGTGTTTCCTGAAACATCTAAAAAACAAAGCAACAGAGCCTAGGGCACTTCCACTTATGGTCCTATAGCTTAGGGAAATTAAAATCAAAAAGACACAGCCACCCCAAAGTTTGGAACGGCTCTGTTTACAAGAACCTCGTTTACAGTACAAGTTCAACATCGCAGAAAGTGAAAAATGGATAAAGAACTTGAGGTACGTACGTACAATGCAGTATCACTCAGCAATGAAATCTATGTCATCAGGCCCGTAGCAGCATAATGAGTAGATTCAGCTACGATGATACTAACTGAAATAAGTCACACAGAAAAAGAAACATCATAAGATATCACTAATACACGGAATGTAAACTTGGCTACACAGGAACTGAATTCCAAAACAGAACAGGTTCTCAAATTTAGAAAACCAACTTATGCTTGCTTAAGGGTAAAGGTGAGTTGGGGTGCTGCATAAAACCAGAGATTGAAATGAGCACAGATAAAGTTCCTTAAGCCAAATATGGAATAGACAAGAGCTACTCCTTGCTCAACGAAATGGAATCAACACCGCATGTTAAACGCCTAAGAATGTACCTGACTAGTAAGTATCTTAAAACCTATGGATTGCTATGTCTCCGAAAGAGAATCAAGCATGTGTACAGGGGCATAAACGCAGCAGTGATAGGATTGGAGAGGTTCGGTGAGCAAATGAAGACCCTTTGAAGTCAAACTGCATGGTACCCATTCCAGGGGTTTCAACTACCCAGGTTTTAGGTATTCTTCCTTCAGCTATAACATGCATGTGGAACCCAGAGTATGATCAACCATGTGATCGGGAGACGTGTTCAAATATGTCTCAGTTTTCCTCCCCTGGTACTCGGGTGCAACATTCCAGACGCTTTACTAACACTCTCCCCACTTGGAGAGTCAGCGCCTTTAACCTCCTGTTTGGCCCAGTTTGCAATTTCTGCGGAAGATGAACAGGAATAGCGAGAACCAATGAGAGGCTAGCTGGAGGTGTCTGGACGGGCAAATTTAACTCTCATTTCCCACCAGGAAGAGGAAATAACGAAAGGCTCAGCATGCCGTACCAGAAACAGATTAGGGCCTGAAGCCATCCTGCGGTGTTGCGGCCAGCTCAAAAGAAAGCGAGTTGAAGAAAGGAGCTCAGGGGCACTGTAATTCACAAACCTGCAGAGTTATAAATGACAGCTATCGTCCAAAAATAGACTGAAGTAAGGCTGCCAAGAGGACTTGAAAGCGGGGCAGAATTGCAGGAAACCGATTTCAGGAGGTAGACTGGAATTGCATTGAAAGCATAGGAAAAGAGGCAGAACGTCCACAATGATGCACTTGGCCAAAAAGGGCGTATGCGTTTTTTCCTGAATATATTCAGGAAAAAACGCATACGCCCTTTTTGGCCAACCAAGCAAGCTTGCAAAGGAAATCTGCACTACAATGAAGTCTCACTTCCCCCCGGTCAAAAGGGCCATCTGAAAAAAGTGTAAAATCCAGAAAGGCAGGACAGGCCATGGAGAACTGGGAGCCTTGTTATGCTGATGGGCGGGATGTAAATTGCCAACAGACACTCCGGAGAAGTGTATGGTGTTTCCTGAAACATCTAAAAAACAAAGCAACAGAGCCTAGGGCACTGCCACTTATGGTCCTATAGCTTAGGGAAATTAAAATCAAAAAGACACAGCCACCCCAAAGTGTGGGACGCCTCTGTTTACAAGAAGCTCGTTTACAGTACAAGTTCAACATCACAGGAAGTGAAAAATGGATAAAGAAGTTGTGGTATTTACTTACAAAGCAATATCACTCAGCAATGAAATCTATGTCATCAGGCCCTTAGCAGCACAATGAGTGGATTCATGTATGATGATTCTAACTGAAATAAGTCACACAGAAAAAGAAACATCATAAGATATCACTAATACACGGAATGTAAACTTGGCTACACAGGAACTGAATTACAGAACAGAACAGGGTCTCAAATTGAGAAAACCAACTTATGCTTGCTTAAGGGTAAAGGTGAGTTGGGGTGCTGCATAAAACCAGAGATTGAAATGAGCACAGATAAAGTTCCTTAAGCCAAATATGGAATAGACAAGAGCTACTCCTTGTTCAACGAAATGGACTCAACACCCCATATTAAACGCCTAAGAATGTACCTGACTAGTAAGTATCTTAAAACCTATGGATTGCTATGTCTCCGAAAGAGAATCAAGCATGTGTACAGGGGCATAAACGCAGCAGTGATAGGATTGGAGAGGTTCGGTGAGCAAATGAAGACCCTTTGAAGTCATATTGCATGGTACCCATTCCACGGGTTTCAACTACCCAGGTTTAAGGTATTCTTCCTTCAGCTAAAACATGCATGTGGAACCTAGAGTATGATCAACCATGTGATCGGGAGACGTGTTCAAATATGTCTCAGTTTTCCTCCCCTGGTACTCGGGTGCAACATTCCAGACGCTTTACTAACATTCTCCCCACTTGGAGAGTCAGTCCCTTTAACCTCCTGTTTGGCCCAGTTTGCAATTTCTGCGGAAGATGAACAGGAATAGCGAGAACCAATGAGAGGCTAGCTGGAGGTGTCTGGACGGACAAATTTAACTCTCATTTCCCACCAGGAAGAGGAATTAACCAAAGGCTCAGCATGCCGGGCCGGAGCCAGATTAGGGCCTGAAGCCATCCTGCGGTGTTGTGGCCAGGTCACAAGAAAGCGAGTTGAAGAAAGGAGCTCAAGGGCACTGTAATTCACAAACCTGCAGAGTTATAAATGTCAGCTATCGTCCAAAAATAGACTGAAGTAAGGCTGCCAAGAGGACTTGAAAGCGGGGCAGAATTGCAGGAAACCGATTTCAGGAGGTAGACTGGAATTGCATTGAAAGCATAGGAAAAGAGGCAGAACGTCCACAATGATGCACTTGGCCAAAAAGGGCGTATGCGTTTTTTCCTGAATATATTCAGGAAAAAACGCATACGCCCTTTTTGGCCAACCAAGCAAGCTTGCAAAGGAAATCTGCACTACAATGAAGTCTCACTTCCCCCCGGTCAAAAGGGCCATCTGAATAAAGTGTAAAATCCAGAAAGGCAGGACAGGCCATGGAGAACTGGGAGCCTTGTTATGCTGATGGGCGGGATGTAAATTGCCAACAGACACTCGGGAGAAGTGTATGGTGTTTCCTGAAACATCTAAAAAACAAAGCAACAGAGCCTAGGGCACTGCCACTTATGGTCCTATAGCTTAGGGAAATTAAAATCAAAAAGACACAGCCACCCCAAAGTTTGGGACGCCTCTGTTTACAAGAACCTCGTTTACAGTACAAGTTCAACATCGCAGAAAGTGAAAAATGGATAAAGAAGTTGTGGTATTTACTTACAAAGCAATATCACTCAGCAATGAAATCTATGTCATCAGGCCCTTAGCATCACAATGAGTGGATTCAGGTATGATGATTCTAACAGAAGTAAGTCACACAGAAAAAGAAACATCATAAGTTATTAGTAATACACGGAATGTAAACTTGGCTACACAGGAACTGAATTACAGAACAGAACAGGGTCTCAAATTTAGAAAACCAACTTATGCTTGCTTAAGGGGAAAGGTGAGTTGGGGTGCTGCATAAAACCAGAGATTGAAATGAGCACAGATAAAGTTCCTTAAGCCAAATATGGAATAGACAAGAGCTACTCCTTGCTCAACGAAATGGACTCAACACCGCATATTAAATGCCTAAGAATGTACCTGACTAGTAAGTATCTTAAAACCTATGGATTGCTATGTCTCCGAAAGAGAATCAAGCATGTGTACAGGGGCATAAACGCAGCAGTGATAGGATAGGGGAGGTTCGGTGAGCAAATGAAGACCCTTTGAAGTCATATTGCATGGTACCCATTACACGGGTCTCAACTCTCCAGGTTTAAGGTATTCTTCCTTCAGCTAAAACATGCATGTGGAACGCAAGTATGATCAACCATGTGAACGGGAGACGTGTTCAAATATGTCTCAGTTTTCCTCCCCTGGTACTCGGGTGCAACATTCCAGACGCTTTACTAACACTCTCCCCACTTGGAGAGTCAGTGTCTTAAACCTCCTGTTTGGCCCAGTTTGCAATTTCTGCGGAAGATGAACAGGAATAGCGAGAACCAATGAGAGGCTAGCTGGAGGTGTCTGGACGGGCAAATTTAACTCTCATTTCCCACCAGGAAGAGGAAATAACCAAAGGCTCAGTGTGCCGTGCGGGAACCAGATTAGGGCCTGAAGCCATCCTGCGGTGTTGCGGCCAGCTCACAAGAAAGCGAGTTGAAGAAAGGAGCTCAGGGGCACTGTAATTCACAAACCTGCAGAGTTATAAATGACAGCTATCGTCCAAAAATAGACTGAAGTAAGCCTGCCAAGAGGACTTGGAAGCGGGGCAGAATTGCAGGAATCCGATTTCAGGAGGTAGACTGGAATTGCATTGAAAGCATAGGAAAAGAGGCAGAACGTCCACAATGATGCACTTGGCCAAAAAGGGCGTATGCGTTTTTTCCTGAATATATTCAGGAAAAAACGCATACGCCCTTTTTGGCCAACCAAGCAAGCTTGCAAAGGAAATCTGCACTACTATGAAGTCTCACTTCCCCCCGGTCAAAAGGGCCATCTGAAAAAAGTGTAAAATCCAGAAAGGCAACAGGCCATTGAGAACTGGGAGCCTTGTTATGCTGATGGGTGGGATGTAAATTGCCAACAGACACTTGGGAGAAGTGTATGGTGTTTCCTGAAACATCTAAAAAACAAAGCAACAGAGCCTAGGGCACTTCCACTTATGGTCCTATAGCTTAGGGAAATTAAAATCAAAAAGACACAGCCACCCCAAAGTTTGGAACGGCTCTGTTTACAAGAACCTCGTTTACAGTACAAGTTCAACATCGCAGAAAGTGAAAAATGGATAAAGAACTTGAGGTACGTACGTACAATGCAGTATCACTCAGCAATGAAATCTATGTCATCAGGCCCGTAGCAGCATAATGAGTAGATTCAGCTACGATGATACTAACTGAAATAAGTCACACAGAAAAAGAAACATCATAAGATATCACTAATACACGGAATGTAAACTTGGCTACACAGGAACTGAATTCCAAAACAGAACAGGTTCTCAAATTTAGAAAACCAACTTATGCTTGCTTAAGGGTAAAGGTGAGTTGGGGTGCTGCATAAAACCAGAGATTGAAATGAGCACAGATAAAGTTCCTTAAGCCAAATATGGAATAGACAAGAGCTACTCCTTGCTCAACGAAATGGAATCAACACCGCATGTTAAACGCCTAAGAATGTACCTGACTAGTAAGTATCTTAAAACCTATGGATTGCTATGTCTCCGAAAGAGAATCAAGCATGTGTACAGGGGCATAAACGCAGCAGTGATAGGATTGGAGAGGTTCGGTGAGCAAATGAAGACCCTTTGAAGTCAAACTGCATGGTACCCATTCCAGGGGTTTCAACTACCCAGGTTTTAGGTATTCTTCCTTCAGCTATAACATGCATGTGGAACCCAGAGTATGATCAACCATGTGATCGGGAGACGTGTTCAAATATGTCTCAGTTTTCCTCCCCTGGTACTCGGGTGCAACATTCCAGACGCTTTACTAACACTCTCCCCACTTGGAGAGTCAGCGCCTTTAACCTCCTGTTTGGCCCAGTTTGCAATTTCTGCGGAAGATGAACAGGAATAGCGAGAACCAATGAGAGGCTAGCTGGAGGTGTCTGGACGGGCAAATTTAACTCTCATTTCCCACCAGGAAGAGGAAATAACGAAAGGCTCAGCATGCCGTACCAGAAACAGATTAGGGCCTGAAGCCATCCTGCGGTGTTGCGGCCAGCTCAAAAGAAAGCGAGTTGAAGAAAGGAGCTCAGGGGCACTGTAATTCACAAACCTGCAGAGTTATAAATGACAGCTATCGTCCAAAAATAGACTGAAGTAAGGCTGCCAAGAGGACTTGAAAGCGGGGCAGAATTGCAGGAAACCGATTTCAGGAGGTAGACTGGAATTGCATTGAAAGCATAGGAAAAGAGGCAGAACGTCCACAATGATGCACTTGGCCAAAAAGGGCGTATGCGTTTTTTCCTGAATATATTCAGGAAAAAACGCATACGCCCTTTTTGGCCAACCAAGCAAGCTTGCAAAGGAAATCTGCACTACAATGAAGTCTCACTTCCCCCCGGTCAAAAGGGCCATCTGAAAAAAGTGTAAAATCCAGAAAGGCAGGACAGGCCATGGAGAACTGGGAGCCTTGTTATGCTGATGGGCGGGATGTAAATTGCCAACAGACACTCCGGAGAAGTGTATGGTGTTTCCTGAAACATCTAAAAAACAAAGCAACAGAGCCTAGGGCACTGCCACTTATGGTCCTATAGCTTAGGGAAATTAAAATCAAAAAGACACAGCCACCCCAAAGTGTGGGACGCCTCTGTTTACAAGAAGCTCGTTTACAGTACAAGTTCAACATCACAGGAAGTGAAAAATGGATAAAGAAGTTGTGGTATTTACTTACAAAGCAATATCACTCAGCAATGAAATCTATGTCATCAGGCCCTTAGCAGCACAATGAGTGGATTCATGTATGATGATTCTAACTGAAATAAGTCACACAGAAAAAGAAACATCATAAGATATCACTAATACACGGAATGTAAACTTGGCTACACAGGAACTGAATTACAGAACAGAACAGGGTCTCAAATTGAGAAAACCAACTTATGCTTGCTTAAGGGTAAAGGTGAGTTGGGGTGCTGCATAAAACCAGAGATTGAAATGAGCACAGATAAAGTTCCTTAAGCCAAATATGGAATAGACAAGAGCTACTCCTTGTTCAACGAAATGGACTCAACACCCCATATTAAACGCCTAAGAATGTACCTGACTAGTAAGTATCTTAAAACCTATGGATTGCTATGTCTCCGAAAGAGAATCAAGCATGTGTACAGGGGCATAAACGCAGCAGTGATAGGATTGGAGAGGTTCGGTGAGCAAATGAAGACCCTTTGAAGTCATATTGCATGGTACCCATTCCACGGGTTTCAACTACCCAGGTTTAAGGTATTCTTCCTTCAGCTAAAACATGCATGTGGAACCTAGAGTATGATCAACCATGTGATCGGGAGACGTGTTCAAATATGTCTCAGTTTTCCTCCCCTGGTACTCGGGTGCAACATTCCAGACGCTTTACTAACATTCTCCCCACTTGGAGAGTCAGTCCCTTTAACCTCCTGTTTGGCCCAGTTTGCAATTTCTGCGGAAGATGAACAGGAATAGCGAGAACCAATGAGAGGCTAGCTGGAGGTGTCTGGACGGACAAATTTAACTCTCATTTCCCACCAGGAAGAGGAATTAACCAAAGGCTCAGCATGCCGGGCCGGAGCCAGATTAGGGCCTGAAGCCATCCTGCGGTGTTGTGGCCAGGTCACAAGAAAGCGAGTTGAAGAAAGGAGCTCAAGGGCACTGTAATTCACAAACCTGCAGAGTTATAAATGTCAGCTATCGTCCAAAAATAGACTGAAGTAAGGCTGCCAAGAGGACTTGAAAGCGGGGCAGAATTGCAGGAAACCGATTTCAGGAGGTAGACTGGAATTGCATTGAAAGCATAGGAAAAGAGGCAGAACGTCCACAATGATGCACTTGGCCAAAAAGGGCGTATGCGTTTTTTCCTGAATATATTCAGGAAAAAACGCATACGCCCTTTTTGGCCAACCAAGCAAGCTTGCAAAGGAAATCTGCACTACAATGAAGTCTCACTTCCCCCCGGTCAAAAGGGCCATCTGAATAAAGTGTAAAATCCAGAAAGGCAGGACAGGCCATGGAGAACTGGGAGCCTTGTTATGCTGATGGGCGGGATGTAAATTGCCAACAGACACTCGGGAGAAGTGTATGGTGTTTCCTGAAACATCTAAAAAACAAAGCAACAGAGCCTAGGGCACTGCCACTTATGGTCCTATAGCTTAGGGAAATTAAAATCAAAAAGACACAGCCACCCCAAAGTTTGGGACGCCTCTGTTTACAAGAACCTCGTTTACAGTACAAGTTCAACATCGCAGAAAGTGAAAAATGGATAAAGAAGTTGTGGTATTTACTTACAAAGCAATATCACTCAGCAATGAAATCTATGTCATCAGGCCCTTAGCATCACAATGAGTGGATTCAGGTATGATGATTCTAACAGAAGTAAGTCACACAGAAAAAGAAACATCATAAGTTATTAGTAATACACGGAATGTAAACTTGGCTACACAGGAACTGAATTACAGAACAGAACAGGGTCTCAAATTTAGAAAACCAACTTATGCTTGCTTAAGGGGAAAGGTGAGTTGGGGTGCTGCATAAAACCAGAGATTGAAATGAGCACAGATAAAGTTCCTTAAGCCAAATATGGAATAGACAAGAGCTACTCCTTGCTCAACGAAATGGACTCAACACCGCATATTAAATGCCTAAGAATGTACCTGACTAGTAAGTATCTTAAAACCTATGGATTGCTATGTCTCCGAAAGAGAATCAAGCATGTGTACAGGGGCATAAACGCAGCAGTGATAGGATAGGGGAGGTTCGGTGAGCAAATGAAGACCCTTTGAAGTCATATTGCATGGTACCCATTACACGGGTCTCAACTCTCCAGGTTTAAGGTATTCTTCCTTCAGCTAAAACATGCATGTGGAACGCAAGTATGATCAACCATGTGAACGGGAGACGTGTTCAAATATGTCTCAGTTTTCCTCCCCTGGTACTCGGGTGCAACATTCCAGACGCTTTACTAACACTCTCCCCACTTGGAGAGTCAGTGTCTTAAACCTCCTGTTTGGCCCAGTTTGCAATTTCTGCGGAAGATGAACAGGAATAGCGAGAACCAATGAGAGGCTAGCTGGAGGTGTCTGGACGGGCAAATTTAACTCTCATTTCCCACCAGGAAGAGGAAATAACCAAAGGCTCAGTGTGCCGTGCGGGAACCAGATTAGGGCCTGAAGCCATCCTGCGGTGTTGCGGCCAGCTCACAAGAAAGCGAGTTGAAGAAAGGAGCTCAGGGGCACTGTAATTCACAAACCTGCAGAGTTATAAATGACAGCTATCGTCCAAAAATAGACTGAAGTAAGGCTGCCAAGAGGACTTGAAAGCGGGGCAGAATTGCAGGAAACCGATTTTAGGAGGTAGACTGGAATTGCATTGAAAGCATAGGAAAAGAGGCAGAACGTCCACAATGATGCACTTGGCCAAAAAGGGCGTATGCGTTTTTTCCTGAATATATTCAGGAAAAAACGCATACGCACTTTTTGGCCAACCAAGCAAGCTTGCAAAGGAAATGTGCACTACAATGAAGTCTCACTTCCCCCCGGTCAAAAGGGCCCTCTGAAAAAAGTGTAAAATCCAGAAAGGCAGGACAGGCCATGGAGAACTGGGAGCCTTGTTATGCTGATGGGCGGGATGTAAATTGCCAACAACCACTCGGGAGAAGTGTATGGTGTTTCCTGAAACATCTAAAAAACAAAGCAACAGAACCTAGGGCACTTCCACTTATGGTCCTATAGCTTAGGGAAATTAAAATCAAAAAGACACAGCCACCCCAAAGTTTGGAACGGCTCTGTTTACAAGAACCTCGTTTACAGTACAAGTTCAACATCACAGAAAGTGAAAAATGGATAAAGAAATTGTGGTATTTACTTACAAAGCAATATCACTCAGCAATGAAATCTGTGTCATCAGGCCCTTAGCAGCACAATGAGTGGATTCAGGTATGATGATTCTAACTGAAATAAGTCACACAGAAAAAGAAACATCATAAGATATCACTAATACACGGAATGTAAACTTGGCTACACAGGAACTGAATTACAGAACAGAACAGGGTCTCAAATTTAGAAAACCAACTTATGCTTGCTTAAGGGTAAAGGTGAGTTGGGGTGCTGCATAAAACCAGAGATTGAAATGAGCACAGATAAAGTTCCTTAAGTCAAATATGGAATAGACAAGAGCTACTCCTTGCTCAACGAAATGGACTCAACACCGCATATTAAATGCCTAAGAATGTACCTGACTAGTAAGTATCTTAAAACCTATGGATTGCTATGTCTCCGAAAGAGAATCAAGCATGTGTACAGGGGCATAAACGCAGCAGTGATAGGATTGGAGAGGTTCGGTGAGCAAATGAAGACCCTTTGAAGTCATATTGCATGGTACCCATTACACGGGTCTCAACTCTCCAGGTTTAAGGTATTCTTCCTTCAGTTAAACATGCATGTGGAACCCAAGTATGATCAACCATGTAAACGGGAGACGTGTTCAAATATGTCTCAGTTTTCCTCCCCTGGTACTCGGGTGCAACATTCCAGACGCTTTACTAACACTCTCCCCACTTGGAGAGTCAGCGCCTTTAACCTCCTGTTTGGCCCAGTTTGCGATTTCTGCGGAAAATGAACAGGAATAGCGAGAACCAATGAGAGACTAGCTGGAGGTGTCTGGACGGGCAAATTTAACTCTCATTTCCCACCAGGAAGAGGAAATAACCAAAGGCTCAGCGTGCCGTGCCGGAACCAGATTAGGGCCTGAAGCCATCCTGCGGTGTTGCGGCCAGGTCACAAGAAAGCGAGTTGAAGAAAGGAGCTCAGGGGCACTGTAATTCACAAACCTGCAGAGTTATAAATGACAGCTATCGTCCAAAAATAGACTGAAGTAAGGCTGCCAAGAGGACTTGAAAGCGGGGCAGTATTGCAGGAAACCGATTTCAGGAGGTAGACTGGAATTGCATTGAAAGCATAGGAAAAGAGGCAGAACGTCCACAATGATGCACTTGGCCAAAAAGGGCGTATGCGTTTTTTCCTGAATATATTCAGGAAAAAACGCATACGCCCTTTTTGGCCAACCAAGCAAGCTTGCAAAGGAAATCTGCACTACAATGAAGTCTCACTTCCCCCCGGTCAAAAGGGCCATCTGAATAAAGTGTAAAATCCAGAAAGGCAGGACAGGCCATGGAGAACTGGGAGCCTTGTTATGCTGATGGGCGGGATGTAAATTGCCAACAGACACTCGGGAGAAGTGTATGGTGTTTCCTGAAACATCTAAAAAAATAAAGCAACAGAGCCTAGGGCACTGCCACTTATGGTCCTATAGCGTAGGGAAATTAAAATCAAAAAGACACAGCCACCCCAAAGTTTGGGACGCCTCTGTTTACAAGAACCTAGTTTACCGTACAAGTTCAATATCACAGAAAGTGAAAAATGGATAAAGAACTTGTGGTACTTACGTACAATGCAGTATCACTCAGCAATGAAATCTATGTCATCAGGCCTGTAGCAGCATAATGAGTGGATTCAGGTACGATGATTCTAACTGAAATAAGTCACACAGAAAAAGAAACATCATAAGATATCACTAATACACGGAATGTAAACTTGGCTACACAGGAACTGCATTCCAAAACAGAAGAGGGTCTCAAATTTAGAAAACCAACTTATGCTTGCTTAAGGGGAAAGGTGAGTTGGGGTGCTGCATAAAACCAGAGATTGAAATGAGCACAGATAAAGTTCCTTAAGCCAAATATGGAATAGACAAGAGCTACTCCTTGCTCAACGAAATGGACTCAACACCCCATATTAAACGCCTAAGAATGTACCTGACTAGTAAGTATCTTAAAACCTATGGATTGCTATGTCTCCAAAAGAGAATCAAGCATGTGTACAGGGGCATAAACGCAGCAGTGATAGGATTGGAGAGGTTCGGTGAGCAAATGAAGACCCTTTGAAGTCATATTGCATGGTACCCTTTCCTCGGATCTCAACTCTCCAGGTTTAAGGTATTCTTCCTTCAGCTAAAACATGCATGTGGAACCCAGAGTATGATCAACCATGTGAACGGGAGACGTGTTCAAATATGTCTCAGTTTTCCTCCCCTGGTACTCGGGTGCAACATTCCAGACGCTTTACTAACACTCTCCCGACTTGGAGAGTCAGTCCCTTTAACCTCCTGTTTGGCCCAGTTTGCAATTTCTGCGGAAGATGAACAGGAATAGCGAGAACAAATGAGAGACTAGCTGGAGGTGTCTGAACGGGCAAATTTAACTCTCATTTCCCACCAGGAAGAGGAATTAACCAAAGGCTCAGCATGCCGGGCCGGAACCAGATTAGGGCCTGAAGCCATCCTGCGGTGTTGCGGCCAGGTCACAAGAAAGCGAGTTGAAGAAAGGAGCTCAGGGGCACTGTAATTCACAAACCTGCAGAGTTATAAATGACAGCTATCGTCCAAAAATAGACTGAAGTAAGGCTGCCAAGAGGACTTGAAAGCGGGGCAGAATTGCAGGAAACCGATTTCAGGAGGTAGACTGGAATTGCATTGAAAGCATAGGAAAAGAGGCAGAACGTCCACAATGATGCACTTGGCCAAAAAGGGCGTATGCGTTTTTTCCTGAATATATTCAGGAAAAAACGCATACGCCCTTTTTGGCCAACCAAGCAAGCTTGCAAAGGAAATCTGCACTACTATGAAGTCTCACTTCCCCCCGGTCAAAAGGGCCATCTGAAAAAAAGTGTAAAATCCAGAAAGGCAACAGGCCATGGAGAACTGGGAGCCTTGTTATGCTGATGGGCGGGATGTAAATTGCCAACAGACACTCGGGAGAAGTGTATGGTGTTTCCTGAAACATCTAAAAAACAAAGCAACAGAGCCTAGGGCACTTCCACTTATGGTCCTATAGCTTAGGGAAATTAAAATCAAAAAGACACAGCCACCCCAAAGTTTGGAACGGCTCTGTTTACAAGAACCTCGTTTACAGTACAAGTTCAACATCGCAGAAAGTGCAAAATGGATAAAGAAGTTGTGGTATTTACTTACAAAGCAATATGACTCAGCAATGAAATCTGTGTCATCAGGCCCTTAGCAGCACAATGAGTGGATTCAGGTATGATGATTCTAACTGAAATAAGTCACACAGAAAAAGAAACATCATAAGATATCAGTAATACACGGAATGGAAACTTGGCTACACAGGAACTGAATTACAGAACAGAACAGGGTCTCAAATTTAGAAAACCAACTTATTCTTGCTTAAGGGTAAAGGGGAGTTGGGGTGCTGCATAAAACCAGAGATTGAAATCAGCACAGATAAAGTTCCTTTAGCCAAATATGGAATAGACAAGAGCTACTCCTTGCTCAACGAAATGGACTCAACACCCCATATTAAACGCCTAAGAATGTACCTGACTAGTAAGTATCTTAAAACCTATGGATTGCTATGTCTCCGAAAGAGAATCAAGCATGTGTACAGGGGCATAAACACAGCAGTGATAGGATTGGAGAGGTTCGGTGAGCAAATGAAGACCCTTTGAAGTCATATTGCATGGTACCCATTCCACGGGTTTCAACTACCCAGGTTTAAGGTATTCTTCCTTCAGCTAAAACATGCATGTGGAACCTAGAGTATGATCAACCATGTGATCGGGAGACGTGTTCAAATATGTCTCAGTTTTCCTCCCCTGGTACTCGGGTGCAACATTCCAGACGCTTTACTAACACTCTCCCCACTTGGAGAGTCAGTCCCTTTAACCTCCTGTTGGCCCAGTTTGCAATTTCTGCGGAAGATGAACAAGAATAGCGAGAACCAATGAGAGGCTAGCTGGAGGTGTCTGGACGGGCAAATTTAACTCTCTTTTCCCACAAGGAAGAGGAATTAACCAAAGGCTCAGCGTGCCGTACCGGAACCAGATTAGGGCCTGAAGCCATCCTGCGGTGTTGCGGCCAGCTCAAAAGAAAGCGAGTTGAAGAAAGGAGCTCAGGAGCACTGTAATTCACAAACCTGCAGAGTTATAAATGACAGCTATCGTCCAAAAATAGATTGAAGTAAGGCTGCCAAGAGGACTTGAAAGCGGGGCAGAATTGCAGGAAACCGATTTCAGGAGGTAGACTGGAATTGCATTGAAAGCATAGGAAAAGAGGCAGGACGTCCACAATGATGCACTTGGCCAAAAAGGGCGTATGCGTTTTTTCCTGAATATATTCAGGAAAAAACGCATACGCCCTTTTTGGCCAACCAAGCAAGCTTGCAAAGGAAATCTGCACTACAATGAAGTCTCTCTTCCCACCGGTCAAAAGGGCCATCTGAAAAAAGTGTAAAATCCAGAAAGGCAGGACAGGCCATGGAGAACTGGGAGCCTTGTTATGCTGATGGGCGGGATGTAAATTGCCAACAACCACTCGGGAGAAGTGTATGGTGTTTCCTGAAACATCTAAAAAACAAAGCAACAGAACCTAGGGCACTTCCACTTATAGTCCTATAGCTTAGGGAAATTAAAATCAAAAAGACACAGCCACCCCAAAGTTTGGAACGGCTCTGTTTACAAGAACCTCGTTTACAGTACAAGTTCAACATCGCAGAAAGTGAAAAATGGATAAAGAAGTTGTGGTATTTACTTACAAAGCAATATCACTCAGCAATGAAATCTGTGTCATCAGGCCCTTAGCAGCACAATGAGTGGATTCAGGTATGATGATTCTAACTGAAATAAGTCACACAGAAAAAGAAACATCATAAGATATCAGTAATACACGGAATGTAAACTTGGCTACACAGGAACTGAATTACAGAACAGAACAGGGTCTCAAATTTAGAAAACCAACTTATTCTTGCTTAAGGGTAAAGGTGAGTTGGGGTGCTGCATAAAACCAGAGATTGAAATGAGCACAGATAAAGTTCCTTAAGCCAAATACGGAATAGACAAGAGCTACTCCTTGCTCAACGAAATGGACTCAACACCCCATATTAAACGCCTAAGAATGTACCTGACTAGTAAGTATCTTAAAACCTATGGATTGCTATGTCTCCGAAAGAGAATCAAGCATGTGTACAGGGGCATAAACGCAGCAGTGATAGGATTGGAGAGGTTCGGTGAGCAAATGAAGACCCTTTGAAGTCATATTGCATGGTACCCATTCCACGGTTTTAAACTACCCAGGTTTAAGGTATTCTTCCTTCAGCTAAAACATGCATGTGGAACCTAGAGTATGATCAACCATGTGATTGGGAGACGTGTTCAAATATGTCTCAGTTTTCCTCCCCTGGTACTCGGGTGCAACATTCCAGACGCTTTACTAACACTCTCCCCACTTGGAGAGTCAGTCCCTTTAACCTCCTGTTTGGCCCAGTTTGCAATTTCTGCGGAAGATGAACAGGAATAGCGAGAACCAATGAGAGGCTAGCTGGAGGTGTCTGGACGGACAAATTTAACTCTCATTTCCCACCAGGAAGAGGAATTAACCAAAGGCTCAGCATCCGGGCCGGAACCAGATTAGGGCCTGAAGCCATCCTGCGGTGTTGCGGCCAGGTCACAAGAAAGCGAGTTGAAGAAAGGAGCTCAGGGGCACTGTAATTCACAAACCTGCAGAGTTATAAATGACAGCTATCGTCCAAAAATAGACTGAAGTAAGGCTGCCAAGAGGACTTGAAAGCGGGGCAGAATTGCAGGAAACCGATTTCAGGAGGTAGACTGGAATTGCATTGAAAGCATAGGAAAAGAGGCAGAACGTCCACAATGATGCACTTGGCCAAAAAGGGCGTATGCGTTTTTTCCTGAATATATTCAGGAAAAAACGCATACGCCCTTTTTGGCCAACCAAGCAACCTTGCAAAGGAAATCTGCACTACAATGAAGTCTCACTTCCCCCCGGTCAAAAGGGCCATCTGAAAAAAAGTGTAAAATCCAGAAGGGCAACAGGCCATGGAGAACTGGGAGCCTTGTTATGCTGATGGGCGGGATGTAAATTGCCAACAGACACTCGGGAGAAGTGTATGGTGTTTCCTGAAACATCTAAAAAACAAAGCAACAGAGCCTAGGGCACTGCCACTTATGGTCCTATAGCTTAGGGAAATTAAAATCAAAAAGACACAGCCACCCCAAAGTTTGGGATGCCTCTGTTTACAAGAACCTCGTTTACAGTACAAGTTCAACATCGCAGAAAGTGAAAAATGGATAAAGAAGTTGTGGTATTTACTTACAAAGCAATATCACTCAGCAATGAAATCTATGTCATCAGGCCCTTAGCATCACAATGAGTGGATTCAGGTATGATGATTCTAACTGAAATAAGTCACACAGAAAAAGAAACATCATAAGATATCATTAATACACGGAATGTAAACTTGGCTACACAGGAACTGAATTACAGAACAGAACAGGGTCTCAAATTTAGAAAACCAACTTATGCTTGCTTAAGGGTAAAGGTGAATTGGGGTGCTGCATAAAACCAGAGATTGAAATGAGCACAGATAAAGTTCCTTAAGTCAAATATGGAATAGACAGAGCTACTCCTTGCTCAACGAAATGGACTCAACATCGCATATTAAACGCCTAAGAATGTACCTGACTAGTAAGTATCTTAAAACCTATGGATTGCTATGTCTCCGAAAGAGAATCAAGCATGTGTACAGGGGCATAAACGCAGCAGTGATAGGATTGGAGAGGTTCGGTCAGCAAATGAAGACCCTTTGAAGTCATATTGCATGGTACCCATTCCACGGGTCTCAACTCTCCATGTTTAAGGTATTCTTCCTTCAGCTAAAACATGCATGTGGAACCCAAGTATGATCAACCATGTGAACGGGAGACGTGTTCAAATATGTCTCAGTTTTCGTACCCTGGTACTCGGGTGCAACATTCCAGACGCTTTACTAACACTCTCCCCACTTGGAGAGTCAGCGCCTTTAACCTCCTGTTTGGCACAGTTTGCAATTTCTGCGGAAGATGAACAGGAATAGCGAGAACCAATGAGAGTCTAGCTGGAGGTGTCTGGACGGGCAAATTTAACTCACAATTCCCACCAGGAAGAGGAAATAACCAAAGGCTCAGCATGCCGTACCGGAACCAGATTAGGGCCTGAAGCCATCCTGCGGTGTTGCGGCCAGCTCAAAAGAAAGCGAGTTGAAGAAAGGAGCTCAGGGGCACTGTAATTCACAAACCTGCAGAGTTATAAATGACAGCTATTGTCCAAAAATATACTGAAGTAAGGCTGCCAAGAGGACTTGAAAGCGGGGCAGAATTGCAGGAAACCGATTTCAGGAGGTAGACTGGAATTACATTGAAAGCATAGGAAAAGAGGCAGAACGTCCACAATGATGCACTTGGCCAAAAAGGGCGTATGCGTTTTTTCCTGAATATATTCAGGAAAAAACGCATACGTCCTTTTTGGCCAACCAAGCAAGCTTGCAAAGGAAATCTGCACTACAATGAAGTCTCACTTCCCCCCGGTCAAAAGGGCCATCTGAAAAAAGTGTAAAATCCAGAAAGGCAGGACAGGCCATGGAGAACTGGGAGCCTTGTTATGCTGATGGGCGGGATGTAAATTGCCAACAACCACTCGGGAGAAGTGTATGGTGTTTCCTGAAACATCTAAAAAACAAAGCAACAGAACCTAGGGCACTTCCACTTATGGTCCTATAGCTTAGGGAAATTAAAATCAAAAAGACACAGCCACCCCAAAGTTTGGAACGGCTCTGTTTACAAGAACCTCGTTTACAGTACAAGTTCAACATCGCAGAAAGTGAAAAATGGATAAAGAAGTTGTGGTATTTACTTACAAAGCAATATCACTCAGCAATGAAATCTGTGTCATCAGGCCCTTAGCAGCACAATGAGTGGATTCAGGTATGATGATTCTAACTGAAGTAAGTCACACAGAAAAAGAAACATCATAAGATATCAGTAATACACGGAATGTAAACTTGGCTACACACGAACTGAATTACAGAACAGAACAGGGACTCAAATTTAGAAAACCAACTTATGCTTGCTTAAGGGTAAAGGTGAGTTGGGGTGCTGCATAAAACCAGAGATTGAAATGAGCACAGATAAAGTTCCTTAAGCCAAATATGGAATAGAGAAGAGCTACTCCTTGCTCAACGAAATGGACTCAACAACGCATATTAAACGCCTAAGAATGTACCTGACTTGTAAGTATCTTAAAACCTATGGATTGCTATGTCTCCGAAAGAGAATCAAGCATGTGTACAGGGGCATAAACGCAGCAGTGATAGGATTGGAGAGGTTGGGTGAGCAAATGAAGACCCTTTGAACTCATATTGCATGGTACACATTCCACGTGTTTCAACTACCTAGGTTTAAGGTATTCTTCCTTCATCTAAAACATGCATGTGGAACCTAGAGTATGATCAACCATGTGATCGGGAGACGTGTTCAAATATGTCTCAGTTTTCGTACCCTGGTACTCGGGTGCAACATTCCAGACGCTTTACTCACACTCTCCCGACTTGGAGAGTCAGTCCCTTTAACCTCCTGTTTGGCCAAGTTTGCAATTTCTGCGGAAGATGAACAGGAATAGCGAGAACCAATGGAGACTAGCTGGAGGTGTCTGGACGGGCAAATTTAACTCTCATTTCCAACCAGGAAGAGGAATTAACCAAAGGCTCAGCGTGCCATGCCAGAATCAGATTAGGGCCTGAAGCCATCCTGCGGTGTTGCGGCCAGGTCACAAGAAAGCGAGTTGAAGAAAGGAGCTCAGGGGCACTGTAATTCACAAACCTGCAGAGTTATAAATGACAGCTATCGTCCAAAAATAGACTGAAGTAAGGCTGCCAAGAGGACTTGAAAGCGGGGCAGAATTGCAGGAAACCGATTTCAGGAGGTAGACTGGAATTGCATTGAAAGCATAGGAAAAGAGGCAGAACGTCCACAATGATGCACTTGGCCAAAAAGGGCGTATGCGTTTTTTCCTGAATATATTCAGGAAAAAACGCATACGCCCTTTTTGGCCAACCAAGCAACCTTGCAAAGGAAATCTGCACTACAATGAAGTCTCACTTCCCCCCGGTCAAAAGGGCCATCTGAAAAAAAGTGTAAAATCCAGAAGGGCAACAGGCCATGGAGAACTGGGAGCCTTGTTATGCTGATGGGCGGGATGTAAATTGCCAACAGACACTCGGGAGAAGTGTATGGTGTTTCCTGAAACATCTAAAAAACAAAGCAACAGAGCCTAGGGCACTTCCACTTATGGTCCTATAGCTTAGGGAAATTAAAATCAAAAAGACACAGCCACCCCAAAGTTTGGAACGGCTCTGTTTACAAGAACCTCGTTTACAGTACAAGTTCAACATCGCAGAAAGTGAAAAATGGATAAAGAAGTTGTGGTATTTACTTACAAAGCAATATCACTCAGCAATGAAATCTGTGTCATCAGGCCCTTAGCAGCACAATGAGTGGATTCAGGTATGATGATTCTAACTGAAGTAAGTCACACAGAAAAAGAAACATCATAAGATATCAGTAATACACGGAATGTAAACTTGGCTACACAGGAACTGAATTACAGAACAGAACAGGGTCTCAAATTTAGAAAACCAACTTATGCTTGCTTAAGGGGAAAGGTGAGTTGGGGTGCTGCATAAAACCAGAGATTGAAATGAGCACAGATAAAGTTCCTTAAGCCAAATATGGAATAGACAAGAGCTACTCCTTGCTCAACGAAATGGACTCAACACCGCATATTAAACGCCTAAGAATGTACCTGACTAGTAAGTATCTTAAAACCTATGGAATGCTGTGTCTCCGAAAGAGAATCAAGCATGTGTACAGGGGCATAAACGCAGCAGTGATAGGATTGGAGAGGTTCGGTGAGCAAATGAAGACCCTTTGAAGTCATATTGCATGGTACCCATTCCACGGGTTTCAACTACCCAGGTTTTAGGTATTCTTCCTTCAGCTAAAATATGCATGTTGAACCCAGAGTATGATCAACCATGTGAACGGGAGACGTGTTCAAATATGTCTCAGTTTTCCTCCCCTGGTACTCGGGTGCAACATTCCAGACGCTTTACTAACACTCTCCCCAGTTGGAGAGTCAGTCCCTTTAACCTCCTGTTTGGCCCAGTTTGCAATTTCTGCGGAAGATGAACAGGAATAGCGAGAACCAATGAGAGGCTAGCTGGAGGTGTCTGGACGGGCAAATTTAACTCTCAATTCCCACCAGGAAGAGGAAATAACCAAAGGCTCAGCATGCCGTACCGGAACCAGATTAGGGCCTGAAGCCATCCTGCGGTGTTGCGGCCAGCTCAAAAGAAAGCGAGTTGAAGAAAGGAGCTCAGGGGCACTGTAATTCACAAACCTGCAGAGTTATAAATGACAGCTATTGTCCAAAAATATACTGAAGTAAGGCTGCCAAGAGGACTTGAAAGCGGGGCAGAGTTGCAGGAAACCGATTTCAGGAGGTAGACTGGAATTACATTGAAAGCATAGGAAAAGAGGCAGAACGTCCACAATGATGCACTTGGCCAAAAAGGGCGTATGCGTTTTTTCCTGAATATATTCAGGAAAAAACGCATACGTCCTTTTTGGCCAACCAAGCAAGCTTGCAAAGGAAATCTGCACTACAATGAAGTCTCACTTCCCCCCGGTCAAAAGGGCCATCTGAAAAAAGTGTAAAATCCAGAAAGGCAGGACAGGCCATGGAGAACTGGGAGCCTTGTTATGCTGATGGGCGGGATGTAAATTGCCAACAACCACTCGGGAGAAGTGTATGGTGTTTCCTGAAACATCTAAAAAACAAAGCAACAGAACCTAGGGCACTTCCACTTATGGTCCTATAGCTTAGGGAAATTAAAATCAAAAAGACACAGCCACCCCAAAGTTTGGAACGGCTCTGTTTACAAGAACCTCGTTTACAGTACAAGTTCAACATCGCAGAAAGTGAAAAATGGATAAAGAAGTTGTGGTATTTACTTACAAAGCAATATCACTCAGCAATGAAATCTGTGTCATCAGGCCCTTAGCAGCACAATGAGTGGATTCAGGTATGATGATTCTAACTGAAGTAAGTCACACAGAAAAAGAAACATCATAAGATATCAGTAATACACGGAATGTAAACTTGGCTACACACGAACTGAATTACAGAACAGAACAGGGACTCAAATTTAGAAAACCAACTTATGCTTGCTTAAGGGTAAAGGTGAGTTGGGGTGCTGCATAAAACCAGAGATTGAAATGAGCACAGATAAAGTTCCTTAAGCCAAATATGGAATAGAGAAGAGCTACTCCTTGCTCAACGAAATGGACTCAACAACGCATATTAAACGCCTAAGAATGTACCTGACTTGTAAGTATCTTAAAACCTATGGATTGCTATGTCTCCGAAAGAGAATCAAGCATGTGTACAGGGGCATAAACGCAGCAGTGATAGGATTGGAGAGGTTGGGTGAGCAAATGAAGACCCTTTGAACTCATATTGCATGGTACCCATTCCACGTGTTTCAACTACCTAGGTTTAAGGTATTCTTCCTTCATCTAAAACATGCATGTGGAACCTAGAGTATGATCAACCATGTGATCGGGAGACGTGTTCAAATATGTCTCAGTTTTCGTACCCTGGTACTCGGGTGCAACATTCCAGACGCTTTACTCACACTCTCCCGACTTGGAGAGTCAGTCCCTTTAACCTCCTGTTTGGCCAAGTTTGCAATTTCTGCGGAAGATGAACAGGAATAGCGAGAACCAATGGAGACTAGCTGGAGGTGTCTGGACGGGCAAATTTAACTCTCATTTCCAACCAGGAAGAGGAATTAACCAAAGGCTCAGCGTGCCATGCCAGAATCAGATTAGGGCCTGAAGCCATCCTGCGGTGTTGCGGCCAGGTCACAAGAAAGCGAGTTGAAGAAAGGAGCTCAGGGGCACTGTAATTCACAAACCTGCAGAGTTATAAATGACAGCTATCGTCCAAAAATAGACTGAAGTAAGGCTGCCAAGAGGACTTGAAAGCGGGGCAGAATTGCAGGAAACCGATTTCAGGAGGTAGACTGGAATTGCATTGAAAGCATAGGAAAAGAGGCAGAACGTCCACAATGATGCACTTGGCCAAAAAGGGCGTATGCGTTTTTTCCTGAATATATTCAGGAAAAAACGCATACGCACTTTTTGGCCACCCAAGCAACCTTGCAAAGGAAATCTGCACTACAATGAAGTCTCACTTCCCCCCGGTCAAAAGGGCCATCTGAAAAAAAGTGTAAAATCCAGAAGGGCAACAGGCCATGGAGAACTGGGAGCCTTGTTATGCTGATGGGCGGGATGTAAATTGCCAACAGACACTCGGGAGAAGTGTATGGTGTTTCCTGAAACATCTAAAAAACAAAGCAACAGAGCCTAGGGCACTTCCACTTATGGTCCTATAGCTTAGGGAAATTAAAATCAAAAAGACACAGCCACCCCAAAGTTTGGAACGGCTCTGTTTACAAGAACCTCGTTTACAGTACAAGTTCAACATCGCAGAAAGTGAAAAATGGATAAAGAAGTTGTGGTATTTACTTACAAAGCAATATCACTCAGCAATGAAATCTGTGTCATCAGGCCCTTAGCAGCACAATGAGTGGATTCAGGTATGATGATTCTAACTGAAGTAAGTCACACAGAAAAAGAAACATCATAAGATATCAGTAATACACGGAATGTAAACTTGGCTACACAGGAACTGAATTACAGAACAGAACAGGGTCTCAAATTTAGAAAACCAACTTATGCTTGCTTAAGGGGAAAGGTGAGTTGGGGTGCTGCATAAAACCAGAGATTGAAATGAGCACAGATAAAGTTCCTTAAGCCAAATATGGAATAGACAAGAGCTACTCCTTGCTCAACGAAATGGACTCAACACCGCATATTAAACGCCTAAGAATGTACCTGACTAGTAAGTATCTTAAAACCTATGGAATGCTGTGTCTCCGAAAGAGAATCAAGCATGTGTACAGGGGCATAAACGCAGCAGTGATAGGATTGGAGAGGTTCGGTGAGCAAATGAAGACCCTTTGAAGTCATATTGCATGGTACCCATTCCACGGGTTTCAACTACCCAGGTTTTAGGTATTCTTCCTTCAGCTAAAATATGCATGTTGAACCCAGAGTATGATCAACCATGTGAACGGGAGACGTGTTCAAATATGTCTCAGTTTTCCTCCCCTGGTACTCGGGTGCAACATTCCAGACGCTTTACTAACACTCTCCCCAGTTGGAGAGTCAGTCCCTTTAACCTCCTGTTTGGCCCAGTTTGCAATTTCTGCGGAAGATGAACAGGAATAGCGAGAACCAATGAGAGGCTTGCTGGAGGTGTCTGGACGGGCAAATTTAACTCTCATTTCCCACCAGGAAGAGGAAATAACCAAAGGCTCAGCATGCCGTACCGGAACCAGATTAGGGCCTGAAGCCATCCTGCGGTGTTGTGGCCAGCTCAAAAGAAAGCGAGTTGAAGAAAGGAGCTCAGGGGCACTATAATTCACAAACCTGCAGAGTTATAAATGACAGCTATCGTCCAAAAATATACTGAAGTAAGGCTGCCAAGAGGACTTGAAAGCGGGGCAGAATTGCAGGAAACCGATTTCAGGAGGTAGACTGGAATTGCATTGAAAGCATAGGAAAAGAGGCAGAACGTCCACAATGATGCACTTGGCCAAAAAGGGCGTATGCGTTTTTTCCTGAATATATTCAGGAAAAAACGCATACGCCCTTTTTGGCCAACCCAGCAAGCTTGCAAAGGAAATCTGCACTACAATGAAGTCTCACTTCCCCCCGGTCAAAAGGGCCATCTGAAAAAAGTGTAAAATCCAGAAAGACAGGACAGGCCATGGAGAACTGGGAGCCTTGTTATGCTGATGGGCGGGATGTAAATTGCCAACAACCACTCGGGAGAGGTGTATGGTGTTTCCTGAAACATCTAAAAAACAAAGCAACAGAGCCTAGGGCACTTCCACTTATGGTCCTATAGCTTAGGGAAATTAAAATCAAAAAGACACAGCCACCCCAAAGTTTGGAACGGCTCTGTTTACAAGAACCTCGTTTACAGTACAAGTTCAACATCGCAGAAAGTGAAAAATGGATAAAGAAGTTGTGGTATTTACTTACAAAGCAATATCACTCAGCAATGAAATCTGTGACATCAGGCCCTTAGCAGCACAATGAGTGGATTCAGGTATGATGATTCTAACTGAAATAAGTCACACAGAAAAAGAAACATCATAAGATATCAGTAATACACGGAATGGAAACTTGGCTACACAGGAACTGAATTACAGAACAGAACAGGGTCTCAAATTTAGAAAACCAACTTACTCTTGCTTAAGGGTAAAGGTGAGTTGGGGTGCTGCATAAAACCAGAGATTGAAATGAGCACAGATAAAGTTCCTTAAGCCAAATACAGAATAGACAAGAGCTACTCCTTGCTCAACGAAATGGACTCAACACCCCATATTAAAGGCCTAAGAATGTACCTGACTAGTAAGTATCTTAAAACCTATGGATTGCTATGTCTCCGAAAGAGAATCAAGCATGTGTACAGGGGCATAAACGCAGCAGTGATAGGATTGGAGAGGTTTGGTGAGCAAATGAAGACCCTTTGAAGTCATATTGCATGGTACCCATTCCACGGGTTTCAACTACCCAGGTTTAAGGTATTCTTCCTTCAGGTAAAACATCCATGTGGAACCTAGAGTATGATCAACCATGTGATCGGGAGACGTGTTCAAATATGTCTCAGTTTTCCTCCCCTGGTACTCGGGTGCAACATTCCAGACGCTTTACTAACACTCTCCCCACTTGGAGAGTCAGCACCTTTAACCTCCTGTTTGGCCCAGTTTGCAATTTCTGCGGAAGATGAACAGGAATAGCGAGAACCAATGAGAGGCTAGCTGGAGGTGTCTGGACGGGCAAATTTAACTCTCATTTCCCACCAGGAAGAGGAAATAACCAAAGGCTCAGCGTGCCGTGCCGGAACCAGATTAGGGCCTGAAGCCATCCTGCGGTGTTGCGGCCAGGTCACAAGAAAGCAAGTTGAAGCAAGGAGCTCAGGGGCACTGTAATTCACAAACCTGCAGAGTTATAAATGACAGCTATCGTCCAAAAATAGACTGAAGTAAGGCTGCCAAGAGGACTTGAAAGCGGGGCAGAATTGCAGGAAACCGATTTCAGGAGGTAGACTGGAATTGCATTGAAAGCATAGGAAAAGAGGCAGAACGTCCACAATGATGCACTTGGCCAAAAAGGGCGTATGCGTTTTTTCCTGAATATATTCAGGAAAAAACGCATACGCCCTTTTTGGCCAACCAAGCAAGCTTGCAAAGGAAATCTGCACTACAAAGAAGTCTCACTTCCCCCCGGTCAAAAGGGCCATCTGAAAAAAGTGTAAAATCCAGAAAGGCAGGACAGGCCATGGAGAACTGGGAGCCTTGTTATGCTGATGGGCGGGATGTAAATTGCCAACAGACACTTGGGAGAAGTGTATGGTGTTTCCTGAAACATCTAAAAAACAAAGCAACAGAGCCTAGGGCACTTCCACTTATGGTCCTATAGCTTAGGGAAATTAAAGTCAAAAAGACACAGCCACCCCAAAGTTTGGGACGCCTCCGTTTACAAGAACCTCGTTTACCGTACAAGTTCAATATCACAGAAAGTGAAAAATGGATAAAGAACTTGTGGTACTTACGTACAATGCAGTATCACTCAGCAATGAAATCTATGTCATCAGGCCTGTAGCAGCATAATGAGTGGATTCAGGTACGATGATTCTAACTGAAATAAGTCACACAGAAAAAGAAACATCATAAGATATCACTAATACACGGAATGTAAACTTGGCTACACAGGAACTGCATTCCAAAACAGAACAGGGTCTCAAATTTAGAAAACCAACTTATGCTTGCTTAAGGGGAAAGGTGAGTTGGGGTGCTGCATAAAACCAGAGATTGAAATGAGCACAGATAAAGTTCCTTAAGTCAAATATGGAATAGACAAGAGCTACTCCTTGCTCAACGAAATGGACTCAACACCGCATATTAAACGCCTAAGAATGTACCTGACTAGTAAGTATCTTAAAACCTATGGAATGCTGTGTCTCCGAAAGAGAATCAAGCATGTGTACAGGGGCATAAACGCAGCAGTGATAGGATTGGAGAGGTTCGGTGAGCAAATGAAGACCCTTTGAAGTCATATTGCATGGTACCCATTCCACGGGTTTCAACTACCCAGGTTTTAGGTATTCTTCCTTCAGCTAAAATATGCATGTGGAACCCAGAGTATGATCAACCATGTGAACGGGAGACGTGTTCAAATATGTCTCAGTTTTCCTCCCCTGGTACTCGGGTGCAACATTCCAGACGCTTTACTAACACTCTCCCCAGTTGGAGAGTCAGTCCCTTTAACCTCCTGTTTGGCCCAGTTTGCAATTTCTGCGGAAGATGAACAGGAATAGCGAGAACCAATGAGAGGCTTGCTGGAGGTGTCTGGACGGGCAAATTTAACTCTCATTTCCCACCAGGAAGAGGAAATAACCAAAGGCTCAGCGTGCCGTACCGGAACCAGATTAGGGCCTGAAGCCATCCTGCGGTGTTGCGGCCAGCTCAAAAGAAAGCGAGTTGAAGAAAGGAGCTCAGGGGCACTATAATTCACAAACATGCAGAGTTATAAATGACAGCTATCGTCCAAAAATATACTGAAGTAAGGCTGCCAAGAGGACTTGAAAGCGGGGCAGAATTGCAGGAAACCGATTTCAGGAGGTAGACTGGAATTGCATTGAAAGCATAGGAAAAGAGGCAGAACGTCCACAATGATGCACTTGGCCAAAAAGGGCGTATGCGTTTTTTCCTGAATATATTCAGGAAAAAACGCATACGCCCTTTTTGGCCAACCCAGCAAGCTTGCAAAGGAAATCTGCACTACAATGAAGTCTCACTTCCCCCCGGTCAAAAGGGCCATCTGAAAAAAGTGTAAAATCCAGAAAGGCAGGACAGGCCATGGAGAACTGGGAGCCTTGTTATGCTGATGGGCGGGATGTAAATTGCCAACAGACACTCGGGAGAAGTGTATGGTGTTTCCTGAAACATCTAAAAAACAAAGCAACAGAGCCTAGGGCACTTCCACTTATGGTCCTATAGCTTAGGGAAATTAAAATCAAAAAGACACAGCCACCCCAAAGTTTGGAACGGCTCTGTTTACAAGAACCTCTTTTACAGTACAAGTTCAACATCGCAGAAAGTGAAAAATGGATAAAGAAGTTGTGGTATTTACTTACAAAGCAATATCACTCAGCAATGAAATCTGTGTCATCAGGCCCTTAGCAGCACAATGAGTGGATTCAGGTATGATGATTCTAACTGAAATAAGTCACACAGAAAAAGAAACATCATAAGATATCAGTAATACACGGAATGGAAACTTGGCTACACAGGAACTGAATTACAGAACAGAACAGGGTCTCAAATTTAGAAAACCAACTTACTCTTGCTTAAGGGTAAAGGTGAGTTGGGGTGCTGCATAAAACCAGAGATTGAAATGAGCACAGATAAAGTTCCTTAAGCCAAATACGGAATAGACAAGAGCTACTCCTTGCTCAACGAAATGGACTCAACACCCCATATTAAAGGCCTAAGAATGTACCTGACTAGTAAGTATCTTAAAACCCATGGATTGCTATGTCTCCGAAAGAGAATCAAGCATGTGTACAGGGGCATAAACGCAGCAGTGATAGGATTGGAGAGGTTTGGTGAGCAAATGAAGACCCTTTGAAGTCATATTGCATGGTACCCATTCCACGGGTTTCAACTACCCAGGTTTAAGGTATTCTTCCTTCAGCTAAAACATGCATGTGGAACCTAGAGTATGATCAACCATGTGATCGGGAGACGTGTTCAAATATGTCTCAGTTTTCCTCCCCTGGTACTCGGGTGCAACATTCCAGACGCTTTACTAACACTCTCCCCACTTGGAGAGACAGTCCCTTTAACCTCCTGTTTGGTCCAGTTTGCAATTTCTGCGGAAGATGAACAGGAATAGCGAGAACCAATGGGAGGCTAGCTGGAGGTGTCTGGACGGGCAAATTTAACTCTCATTTCCCACCAGGAGGAGGAAATAACCAAAGGCTCAGGGTGCCGTGCCAGAACCAGATTAGGGCCTGAAGCCATCCTGCGGTGTTGCGGCCAGGTCACAAGAAAGCGAGTTGAAGAAAGGAGCTCAGGGGCACTGTAATTCACAAACCTGCAGAGTTATAAATGACAGCTATCGTCCAAAAATAGACTGAAGTAAGGCTGCCAAGAGGACTTGAAAGCGGGGCAGAATTGCAGGAAACCGATTTCAGGAGGTAGACTGAAATTGCATTGAAAGCATAGGAAAAGAGGCAGAACGTCCACAATGATGCACTTGGCCAAAAAGGGCGTATGCGTTTTTTCCTGAATATATTCAGGAAAAAACGCATACGCCCTTTTTGGCCAACCAAGCAAGCTTGCAAAGGAAATCTGCACTGCAATGAAGTCTCACTTCCCCCCGGTCAAAAGGGCCAACTGAAAAAAGTGTAAAATCCAGAAAGGCAGGACAGGCCATGGAGAACTGGGAGCCTTGTTATGCTGATAGGCGGGATGTAAATTGCCAACAGACACTCGGGAGAAATGTATGGTGTTTCCTGAAACATCTAAAAAACAAAGCAACAGAGCCTAGGGCACTTCCACTTATGGTCCTATAGCTTAGGGAAATTAAAATCAAAAAGACACAGCCACCCCAAAGTTTGGGATGCCTCTGTTTACAAGAAAATCGTTTACAGTACAAGTTCAACATCGCAGAAAGTGAAAAATGGATAAAGAAGTTGTGGTATTTACTTACAAAGCAATATCACTCAGCAATGAAATCTATGTCATCAGGCCCTTAGCAGCACAATGAGTGGATTCAGGTATGATGATTCTAACTGAAATAAGTCACACAGAAAAAGAAACATCATAAGATATCAGTAATACACGGAATGTAAACTTGGCTACACAGGAACTGAATTACAGAACAGAACAGGGTCTCAAATTTAGAAAACCAACTTATGCTTGCTTAAGGGGAAAGGTGAGTTGGGGTGCTGCATAAAACCAGAGATTGAAATGAGCACAGATAAAGTCCTTAAGTCAAATATGGAATAGACAAGAGCTACTCCTTGCTCAACGAAATGGACTCAACACCGCATATTAAACGCCTAAGAATGTACCTGACTAGTAAGTATCGTAAAACCTATAGATTGCTATGTCTCCGAAAGAGAATCAAGCATGTGTACAGGGGCATAAACGCAGCAGTGATAGGATTGGAGAGGTTCGGTGAGCAAATGAAGACCCTTTGAAGTCATATTGCATGGTACCCATTCCACGGGTTTCAACTACCCAGGTTTTAAGTAATCTTCCTTCAGCTAAAACATGCATGTGGAACCCAGAGTATGATCAACCATGTGATCGGGAGACGTGTTCAAATATGTCTCAGTTTTCCTCCCCTGGTACTCGGGTGCAACATTCCAGACGCTTTACTAACACTCTCCCCACTTGGAGAGTCAGCGCCTTTAACCTCCTGTTTGGCCCAGTTTGCAATTTCTGCGGAAGATGAACAGGAATAGCGAGAACCAATGAGAGGCTAGCTGGAGGTGTCTGGACGGGCAAATTTAACTCTCATTTCCCACCACGAGGAGGAAATAACCAAAGGCTCAGCGTGCCGTGCCAGAACCAGATTAGGGCCTGAAGCCATCCTGCGGTGTTGCGGCCAGGTCACAAGAAAGCGAGTTGAAGAAAGGAGCTCAGGGGCACTGTAATTCACAAACCTGCAGAGTTATAAATGACAGCTATCGTCCAAAAATAGACTGAAGTAAGGCTGCCAAGAGGACTTGAAAGCGGGGCAGAATTGCAGGAAACCGATTTCAGGAGGTAGACTGGAATTGCATTGAAAGCATAGGAAAAGAGGCAGAACGTCCACAATGATGCACTTGGCCAAAAAGGGCGTATGCGTTTTTTCCTGAATATATTCAGGAAAAAACGCATACGCCCTTTTTGGCCAACCCAGCAAGCTTGCAAAGGAAATCTGCACTACAATGAAGTCTCACTTCCCCCCGGTCAAAAGGGCCATCTGAAAAAAGTGTAAAATCCAGAAAGACAGGACAGGCCATGGAGAACTGGGAGCCTTGTTATGCTGATGGGCGGGATGTAAATTGCCAACAACCACTCGGGAGAGGTGTATGGTGTTTCCTGAAACATCTAAAAAACAAAGCAACAGAGCCTAGGGCACTTCCACTTATGGTCCTATAGCTTAGGGAAATTAAAATCAAAAAGACACAGCCACCCCAAAGTTTGGAACGGCTCTGTTTACAAGAACCTCGTTTACAGTACAAGTTCAACATCGCAGAAAGTGAAAAATGGATAAAGAAGTTGTGGTATTTACTTACAAAGCAATATCACTCAGCAATGAAATCTGTGACATCAGGCCCTTAGCAGCACAATGAGTGGATTCAGGTATGATGATTCTAACTGAAATAAGTCACACAGAAAAAGAAACATCATAAGATATCAGTAATACACGGAATGGAAACTTGGCTACACAGGAACTGAATTACAGAACAGAACAGGGTCTCAAATTTAGAAAACCAACTTACTCTTGCTTAAGGGTAAAGGTGAGTTGGGGTGCTGCATAAAACCAGAGATTGAAATGAGCACAGATAAAGTTCCTTAAGCCAAATACAGAATAGACAAGAGCTACTCCTTGCTCAACGAAATGGACTCAACACCCCATATTAAAGGCCTAAGAATGTACCTGACTAGTAAGTATCTTAAAACCTATGGATTGCTATGTCTCCGAAAGAGAATCAAGCATGTGTACAGGGGCATAAACGCAGCAGTGATAGGATTGGAGAGGTTTGGTGAGCAAATGAAGACCCTTTGAAGTCATATTGCATGGTACCCATTCCACGGGTTTCAACTACCCAGGTTTAAGGTATTCTTCCTTCAGGTAAAACATCCATGTGGAACCTAGAGTATGATCAACCATGTGATCGGGAGACGTGTTCAAATATGTCTCAGTTTTCCTCCCCTGGTACTCGGGTGCAACATTCCAGACGCTTTACTAACACTCTCCCCACTTGGAGAGTCAGCACCTTTAACCTCCTGTTTGGCCCAGTTTGCAATTTCTGCGGAAGATGAACAGGAATAGCGAGAACCAATGAGAGGCTAGCTGGAGGTGTCTGGACGGGCAAATTTAACTCTCATTTCCCACCAGGAAGAGGAAATAACCAAAGGCTCAGCGTGCCGTGCCGGAACCAGATTAGGGCCTGAAGCCATCCTGCGGTGTTGCGGCCAGGTCACAAGAAAGCAAGTTGAAGCAAGGAGCTCAGGGGCACTGTAATTCACAAACCTGCAGAGTTATAAATGACAGCTATCGTCCAAAAATAGACTGAAGTAAGGCTGCCAAGAGGACTTGAAAGCGGGGCAGAATTGCAGGAAACCGATTTCAGGAGGTAGACTGGAATTGCATTGAAAGCATAGGAAAAGAGGCAGAACGTCCACAATGATGCACTTGGCCAAAAAGGGCGTATGCGTTTTTTCCTGAATATATTCAGGAAAAAACGCATACGCCCTTTTTGGCCAACCAAGCAAGCTTGCAAAGGAAATCTGCACTACAAAGAAGTCTCACTTCCCCCCGGTCAAAAGGGCCATCTGAAAAAAGTGTAAAATCCAGAAAGGCAGGACAGGCCATGGAGAACTGGGAGCCTTGTTATGCTGATGGGCGGGATGTAAATTGCCAACAGACACTTGGGAGAAGTGTATGGTGTTTCCTGAAACATCTAAAAAACAAAGCAACAGAGCCTAGGGCACTTCCACTTATGGTCCTATAGCTTAGGGAAATTAAAGTCAAAAAGACACAGCCACCCCAAAGTTTGGGACGCCTCCGTTTACAAGAACCTCGTTTACCGTACAAGTTCAATATCACAGAAAGTGAAAAATGGATAAAGAACTTGTGGTACTTACGTACAATGCAGTATCACTCAGCAATGAAATCTATGTCATCAGGCCTATAGCAGCATAATGAGTGGATTCAGGTACGATGATTCTAACTGAAATAAGTCACACAGAAAAAGAAACATCATAAGATATCACTAATACACGGAATGTAAACTTGGCTACACAGGAACTGCATTCCAAAACAGAACAGGGTCTCAAATTTAGAAAACCAACTTATGCTTGCTTAAGGGGAAAGGTGAGTTGGGGTGCTGCATAAAACCAGAGATTGAAATGAGCACAGATAAAGTTCCTTAAGTCAAATATGGAATAGACAAGAGCTACTCCTTGCTCAACGAAATGGACTCAACACCGCATATTAAACGCCTAAGAATGTACCTGACTAGTAAGTATCTTAAAACCTATGGAATGCTGTGTCTCCGAAAGAGAATCAAGCATGTGTACAGGGGCATAAACGCAGCAGTGATAGGATTGGAGAGGTTCGGTGAGCAAATGAAGACCCTTTGAAGTCATATTGCATGGTACCCATTCCACGGGTTTCAACTACCCAGGTTTTAGGTATTCTTCCTTCAGCTAAAATATGCATGTGGAACCCAGAGTATGATCAACCATGTGAACGGGAGACGTGTTCAAATATGTCTCAGTTTTCCTCCCCTGGTACTCGGGTGCAACATTCCAGACGCTTTACTAACACTCTCCCCAGTTGGAGAGTCAGTCCCTTTAACCTCCTGTTTGGCCCAGTTTGCAATTTCTGCGGAAGATGAACAGGAATAGCGAGAACCAATGAGAGGCTTGCTGGAGGTGTCTGGACGGGCAAATTTAACTCTCATTTCCCACCAGGAAGAGGAAATAACCAAAGGCTCAGCGTGCCGTACCGGAACCAGATTAGGGCCTGAAGCCATCCTGCGGTGTTGCGGCCAGCTCAAAAGAAAGCGAGTTGAAGAAAGGAGCTCAGGGGCACTATAATTCACAAACATGCAGAGTTATAAATGACAGCTATCGTCCAAAAATATACTGAAGTAAGGCTGCCAAGAGGACTTGAAAGCGGGGCAGAATTGCAGGAAACCGATTTCAGGAGGTAGACTGGAATTGCATTGAAAGCATAGGAAAAGAGGCAGAACGTCCACAATGATGCACTTGGCCAAAAAGGGCGTATGCGTTTTTTCCTGAATATATTCAGGAAAAAACGCATACGCCCTTTTTGGCCAACCCAGCAAGCTTGCAAAGGAAATCTGCACTACAATGAAGTCTCACTTCCCCCCGGTCAAAAGGGCCATCTGAAAAAAGTGTAAAATCCAGAAAGGCAGGACAGGCCATGGAGAACTGGGAGCCTTGTTATGCTGATGGGCGGGATGTAAATTGCCAACAGACACTCGGGAGAAGTGTATGGTGTTTCCTGAAACATCTAAAAAACAAAGCAACAGAGCCTAGGGCACTTCCACTTATGGTCCTATAGCTTAGGGAAATTAAAATCAAAAAGACACAGCCACCCCAAAGTTTGGAACGGCTCTGTTTACAAGAACCTCGTTTACAGTACAAGTTCAACATCGCAGAAAGTGAAAAATGGATAAAGAAGTTGTGGTATTTACTTACAAAGCAATATCACTCAGCAATGAAATCTGTGTCATCAGGCCCTTAGCAGCACAATGAGTGGATTCAGGTATGATGATTCTAACTGAAATAAGTCACACAGAAAAAGAAACATCATAAGATATCAGTAATACACGGAATGGAAACTTGGCTACACAGGAACTGAATTACAGAACAGAACAGGGTCTCAAATTTAGAAAACCAACTTACTCTTGCTTAAGGGTAAAGGTGAGTTGGGGTGCTGCATAAAACCAGAGATTGAAATGAGCACAGATAAAGTTCCTTAAGCCAAATACGGAATAGACAAGAGCTACTCCTTGCTCAACGAAATGGACTCAACACCCCATATTAAAGGCCTAAGAATGTACCTGACTAGTAAGTATCTTAAAACCCATGGATTGCTATGTCTCCGAAAGAGAATCAAGCATGTGTACAGGGGCATAAACGCAGCAGTGATAGGATTGGAGAGGTTTGGTGAGCAAATGAAGACCCTTTGAAGTCATATTGCATGGTACCCATTCCACGGGTTTCAACTACCCAGGTTTAAGGTATTCTTCCTTCAGCTAAAACATGCATGTGGAACCTAGAGTATGATCAACCATGTGATCGGGAGACGTGTTCAAATATGTCTCAGTTTTCCTCCCCTGGTACTCGGGTGCAACATTCCAGACGCTTTACTAACACTCTCCCCACTTGGAGAGACAGTCCCTTTAACCTCCTGTTTGGTCCAGTTTGCAATTTCTGCGGAAGATGAACAGGAATAGCGAGAACCAATGGGAGGCTAGCTGGAGGTGTCTGGACGGGCAAATTTAACTCTCATTTCCCACCAGGAGGAGGAAATAACCAAAGGCTCAGGGTGCCGTGCCAGAACCAGATTAGGGCCTGAAGCCATCCTGCGGTGTTGCGGCCAGGTCACAAGAAAGCGAGTTGAAGAAAGGAGCTCAGGGGCACTGTAATTCACAAACCTGCAGAGTTATAAATGACAGCTATCGTCCAAAAATAGACTGAAGTAAGGCTGCCAAGAGGACTTGAAAGCGGGGCAGAATTGCAGGAAACCGATTTCAGGAGGTAGACTGAAATTGCATTGAAAGCATAGGAAAAGAGGCAGAACGTCCACAATGATGCACTTGGCCAAAAAGTGCGTATGCGTTTTTTCCTGAATATATTCAGGAAAAAACGCATACGCCCTTTTTGGCCAACCAAGCAAGCTTGCAAAGGAAATCTGCACTGCAATGAAGTCTCACTTCCCCCCGGTCAAAAGGGCCAACTGAAAAAAGTGTAAAATCCAGAAAGGCAGGACAGGCCATGGAGAACTGGGAGCCTTGTTATGCTGATAGGCGGGATGTAAATTGCCAACAGACACTCGGGAGAAATGTATGGTGTTTCCTGAAACATCTAAAAAACAAAGCAACAGAGCCTAGGGCACTTCCACTTATGGTCCTATAGCTTAGGGAAATTAAAATCAAAAAGACACAGCCACCCCAAAGTTTGGGACGCCTCTGTTTACAAGAAAATC